>NW_028242792.1:0-29220 GCF_964263255.1 Lissotriton vulgaris
GAACTTGTTGGACTTGGCCCTTTTGGCAGGTTCACCCCCGAAACATTTTCCATTCTCCTAGCCTGTTTCTGTAACCTGGTGTTGGTGATTTTAGGCCTCTGCGCACTTTCTCACTGTGGCCCAGTGTAAAGTACATGGGGATATGTGTGTCCATGGTAATTCTTGATAGATGGGGAGTGCAGGGGCGAGTTTGGTATGTGCGAACTCGTGAGGATAAATGCTGCGCAAATGTGTGCGCAGATTTATTGTGACTGGTGGAGAACTGCCACTTTTAGAAGTTGGCATGTCTGTGTGCAGTGTAATGTGAATTGCCTGTCTGGCTTGTGAGTGACAGGGGCTGGCTGGTGTGCTTGGCTCCAGGAGCCAGGGTGAGTCTGCCCGGCGGTGAATAGGGAGATCTGCATGTAGATGGGAGGGAGGAGTTGCACCAGGGACCTGAATAGGGCTGTGACGTCCCTCCCCTATGCTGGTTCCACCCCCTGTGGTGCGTCTGATGTCACTACCCTGTCCAGTGAAAGGGAGAGAGGGGCTGAGCAAAAAAAAGTGTTCAGGACTTCCCCTGAACCAGTTGTAGCTGGTTCTCCAATTGCCTGCACCTTGTAGACAAAGGATTAGGTGTGTAAAAGAGGGGCTGTGACCCTATGATTTTTTTCTTGTACTGTACTCGAATCTACCAGGGGTGTGCTGCTTCTGGGGCCCAGGGAAAGGCTTACCTTCCTGGGCCATGCCCTGCCCCTGGATGCCTGATGGACTCTTTGGACCTATTGCCCTTTATTTTTGATTTAACCAAGGCTTGCTACAGCCTTCCAGCGCCTGAGAAGCGCTTTATTCTGCTCTTGAAGATTCCCCCAGCGAGGGAGAGCCTGGGGGCCGTGCAGCGCTGTGCTGCCGCCCCTGGTGAGGGAACCCCTCTCATAGGGATTCCCCCGTTGCGCTTTGAGGTGGGTGCCCACCCCACATTGATCATGGTCTCACGGGTGCCACCCCGCCATCTGCTGTCCTTTGATTAAATTACGGGTGCCCACCCCGTTTATTGGAAAAAGAACGGGAGCCTACCCCGTATTGTGGCCAAAAGAAGTGAGATTGCCGCACTCGGCACGCCTGGTTGTGGGCAGGGCCGCCGGACGGAAGCGGAAGTGCAACTAGATGCGAGAAGGAATTGTGAGCCTGCCTCGCAGGGCTCCCGTATGCCGGTGGGAGCCCTGAGCCATGTCTAGGAGGCCAGCAGGGCTCTCATGAGCGGTGAGAGCCCTGCGCTCGCACCAGGCGGGAGTCCACCCCACTGTCTGGCACCCAAGGGAAGCTGACCTGAAAGCGGGAGCCGACCCCACCTGTGTGGATGCTACACAGGCCCCCTCTGAGGATGAAGGAGCCACGCAACCGCGAAGCCTCCCCAGCGAGGGAAACACCGCCCGGAGTCCAACAGGAGGATAGTCTCCCCCACATAGCCGGTGAGTGGGGAGGCTGCGGGTCGTATTGTCCTTGGTGCCCCAGGGCACCCAGGCAGTGTTGGTGAGTCTCGAGCGGTCCTGCCATTGAGGGCCTCTCCCACGTGGGGCACAGAGTCAGAGCGGCCCCGGTTGCACAGTGGGCCGCTCCAACATTGTAAGTGTGGCTTAGGGGGCCAGAGGAGCCCGTGGGCATTTTCTCAAATGCCCCAGCCTGATGCTGATTGTTCACAGCCTCACCGCAGTTGCGGGCTGTGGCCACGTCAAGGCAATTAGTTGTTTCAGTATTTGTCTCAGAGCCTAGGTGGCTCCAACGATGCGCACATATATTTAAGAGCCTAGGTGGCTCCAACGATGTGCACATATATTTCAGAGCCTAGGTGGTTCCAACGGTGGGGCGCAGTTTTGATTTAGTAGTCCCTAAGAGGGACAGAAGAGGCACAGTAGTGCCAGGGCTCATTTGGAGTTTCACAGCTGCCCAGCAAGTAGTGGGCAACTGCAAAGTTTAGGCCGCAATTCTCGACTTTGGGGGCATGTCTGAGTTAGGAGTGAGTTGCAGTCCCTTGCGCTGACACAGCTGCGCAGCACTTAGTCCCAGCTGCAACGTTTAGGTGGGGCGCCGAGGCGCACCCTTGACCTTCGCTGACTTGGCAGCACCCTGACATTCGGGACACAGGGCATTTGAGCCCCTTTTTGGAGATGGCCAGTTGGCCAGGGGGACTGGTAGATAGATAGGGCGCAAGGCCCTAATGCGATGTATGTGCTGATGTGATTATGGTGCTAGGAAATGTAATGTAGTATGTTTTACACACCCTGTTTGATACCTCTACATATGGTTTATGATTATGAGGTTGCTTTGCATTTCATGTGGTTATGCTAGTGAGATTATGTTTCACCTTGTGAGGTAAGCCGTTAATGTAAGTTATACTTAGGAGGGAGGGTCTAATGTGTTTAGACTAGTGAGAGATTGCATAAGGTGTTTATGCTGGTGAGGTTGGCGCAGAATGTAATTCGCGCCTGATGTGAGACTGTGCATAATGTAGTTGATGGCACAGGCTGATGCACACCAGGGAAGCCTTGTCCAGTCATACCAGCGCCTGAATCTTGTTTGTCAGGTCGATCACCTTATCCGCTGGTAATCTGGACTTCCCTGCAATCGTGTCAATCTCTATCCCCAGGAAAGTCAATATTTGCGCTGGCCCCACTGTCTTACCAGGAGCAAGGGGTACCCCCAGGTGGTCTGTGAGCAGAACAAAGTCTGCCAGTGCCTGAGAGCAAAGCTGTGTCCCGTCGCTCCCGATGAACAAAAAGTCATCCAAGTAATGAGTTACCTCTTCTACACCGTACGTGTCTTGGAGTGCCCATTGCAGGAAACAACTGAAAGCTTCGAAGTACGCACAGGAAACAGTGCAACCCATGGGCATGCATTTGTCATAGTAGAACTTACCGTCTAGCTTGAAACCTAGCAGGTGATAGCTGCTCGGGTGGACCGGTAATAACCTGAAAGCTGATTCAATGTCTGCTTTGGCTAACCAGTCCCCTCTGCCCGCCCTCCTAACCAGGTCCAATGCTACGTCCAGCGTGCAATATGACACCGAGCATGCTCCCTCCTCTAAACCATCATTGGCCGAAGTCCCTTTAGGGTAGGAGAGGTGATGAATGAGTCTAAAGGCACCTGGTTCCTTCTTGGGTACTACCCCCAGGGGAGATACGACAAAATTCTCAAGTGGCGGGTGCAGGAAAGGACGGCCTATTCTACCCAATGCTCTCTCTTTTTCCACCTTTGCCCAAACCACTTCTGGTTGATCTTTAGCAGATCTTAGATTGTCAGCATCCTTGCTCCCCAGAGCACCTGTAAAAGGGATCTTAAAGCCTTCATGAAAACCAAACAACAGCAAGCGGCTGTCTGCTTCTAAAGGATAACGCCTAAGCAAGAGAGTGATGTTGTCTAGAATCACAGGGGACACACTTACTGGCGCTTGAAGATGACAAATTGGGAGGGGAGAGGGTTAAACTGGAGAAAGAGAGCACCCAGAAAGCTCGCAAAGCTGCAAAGGGGCTGGGTGTGAAAGCGTGGAAAGGGTAGCCAGAACGGGAGGCGTGCTGCCTATTTCAAAGTTACTGTCCCCCTTTACTTGCTGGCTGTGTGCTCTGCTTAGCATGGCATGAGGAAGAGGTTGCGGGGTGGGGTCCCCCACAAGTGTTACAGGCATGTAAGAATTTGCATGTCTTACCCCTGGAGCAAGACCCATTGTTGAAGAGACGGCAAGTGCCCGGGGGGGGATCGCTTAAAGCCACCTCTGAAACCACCCCCTCTGCGGCCTCCTCGAAAGGCGTGTTTACCCTTACCCTGAAACTGAAAGGACCCCCCTGTCGAAGACTGCCCACTGGGAAGACTACCTGGTGTGTTGACCGAGAGCTGGCCCCGTGCTCCCATGTGCTCCATCCAGAGCTGCACTTCTTTTTGATCCCAGTTCATCTCTGGGCATTGAGACATTTTCCTTCTGAATTCCCTATCATAATTGATCCATACATAACTACCCCATTTCAAGGCCTCCTTATGAATGATCCTAGAATATTGTACCAGGCCTGGCCCCTGTTCAGAAAATCTTTCCATGGTTACTGACGCTAAAATGGAAAAGGCATCTAACCAATTAGAAATATTCTTTTCAGGCCATGGCTGATACTTTACCTTTTTGTCACCTTCCTTTGCCCCAAACCTCCTAGCGTCCATACCTTCCTGAACCAACATAAGGAGTGTAAAGATATCTATAAACTCCCTTTTCCAAATACCCTCTTTGGTAGCTTGTGGTACCTGCCAAGCCAAGGAGCTTCGCCCGGAAGGGAGCGGTGTGATGGAGATCGCAGGAACGGGGAAGGTAAGGGCGCGGACAAAGGGCTGGCAGCAGGAGGCACCCCTGTGGAAGCATTAGTAGAGGTCGAGGGCGTGTTGGGAACCAAAGGAGTGAAAGGGGGAGGAGCGGCGGGGGCACTCCCCAAAGGCGCCACACACTGCACCCCAGTCGAATTAGCCACTGTAGTGATCGCAGCCTGCACTGAATCACCTTGCTTAGAAGTTTGCACAGATGAACACACAGTAGAAGCTCCCGGAGCAGGACTCACGCTAACAAAGCTACTTCCCCCACCAGGAGGCGAGCTAGCAGCAGTAAAACCCCCTTGGAAACGCCCCATAAAATTGTTCAAGGTGTCCATTATTTTAGCCAGATCGTCTCTTGTTGCAAAATTACCTTGGGCAGCCTGATTGTCCTTAGAGAGGACCGGGGGCGGAGGCATAGCAATTTCCCCCCTGCGACGGGACCTCACGGGGGGTCGCCACCATTTTGCTTTGTTTCTGCGGTAGAGATTCCTGGGGGAAATCCCTAACAGTGGGCTTTCTGATCCGTTTGGGCCGGGAGGGAGCGGCATCAGCCCTGTTCTGGGTATCCGACGATGGAGAATCACCCGGGAAACCAGAATCATCTGGCTCCGGCGCGTGCATCAAACTCTGTGCCCAAGCAAGACCTTTAAGCTTTGCCATCTCCATAAAGTCTGCCCACTGTGCATCCTGGGATGTGCCCGGCAACGAGTCCTCCACCTTGGTATTTTCTTGGAAATGTGGGGGGGGGGGGACTTTGGCTGTCCATGCTCACTTCTGTTCACCCACACGGGATCTGGGGATAAAAAGTAGGATCAGCCACTGCACACACATGAAGAAAAGTACCATGTCCGTCTTGTGTTAGCACTGGTGCGTGTCCCAGACCCCTCCATACTTACATCACAGCATTGTGAAAAGGCAAAAACGAAAAGTGCGCTCGATGCAGAGAAAACTCAGCGAGAGAGGGCGAAAAAGGGGCTACAGAGGGAAATAGGTAATGTTAGTTGGTGCACTTGTAGGTGACAATCTTTCCGACATAACTCTAACGTGCTCCCTCCCCCTTTCTGTGTGCATGCACCCTCCCTCTGTGTCCACACGAAGGACAGATCCTTAACCATATACCTGTATCTGGCCCACCAATTGCCCCCTGGACCGATTCCTCGTCCTTTCCGCTGATTACTTTGCTTTTGATCCTGAAAGATAAAATACATTGTCATAACGTTCCTTTCATTCCTACATCTGAGCTCTTTAATCTGTATTGCTCCTTCAACTTCTGGCGTCGTGCCACCATAGCCCAGCTTCCTTCCAGCCAGTCCTCGCCAGCCGTACACGCACCCATTTCCTGAAAGTACACACATGTTAGTACTGACTTATACATAACATATCTCAGCCCTGACCGCCCTTATATTATTACTCCCTCAGCGCCCCAGGGCGAGTGCTCGATAAGAAGGGGAGGGGTTGGGAAGATGAGGCATAAGTGGCATTCTAATAAAGGCCGCATCTAATTAATTACAACCTCCCACATGGGAATGTAGTATTCAACAGGCCTGAACAAATGACCTAGGTCTGAGCGCCTGACTTGACTAAAAGGTCCTTTAACGATAACTCCGACTCACGGAGGCTTCCCCCCCCCATAAAAAAACAATAGGTAACTGTAGGGAGAGACTCCTTAATTACCCTGAATACTTCTGACACAGAGTCCTATAAAGAAATCACCTAAAGCCTAACAGAGAGAGAGTCACATTGCAAACTCTCCAGAAATTCCCCGCGAGAGAAACACGGCGTGCGCGCCACTTCGCCACACTCCACAGCGTGCGCCGACCGGCACCAGGGACGTCCCCCTCAGCGCTGGCTAGCACAAAGCATGTGGAACCGTAACTCCCCCCACCTCCCCCCTGCATCCGACTAGATCCTCCCCTAGCCTAAAGAGAGCCTGACAAGGAAAAACTCGCCGTAGCACAGGTTCTCAAGGTCCGGTACCTGCTCATGGCCAAGGCTGCAACACGTCACGAGAGCCACCTCTGCACTGTAGGCCATCCTCGCCAAGGTCGAATTCACGCAGGAGAGGAGAACCTGGACCCTGTAGGGAAAGCCTGTGATCGCCCCACCCTGCAGTGCGAGGGCAAACAGGCGCTGCAAAAGGAAGGAAATACGCAGATAGCACTGACCAGTGCAACTTGGACCGTGCTGCACGTCAGAAACGCCCCGTGACAGAAACAGTGCTAAGTATGGAGAAGAAGCACCACACTGTTCCCGGTGTCGCACGAGAATCGCGGCCCGCAGGCTGAGCGGCACACCACCAGGAGATGAGGGAAAAATCCCCGAGAGTGGCAAAAGTGGGTACACAGATGCAGCATAAACTACAAGTAAAGCCGCAGGGGCTAGTGCCCAGAGAGCCAAGAGAAAGGAAGCGGCTCATAAAATTTACCCAAAGAGACAAAGGGCCTGTGTAGCTCACGAGAGCATACGCATCTCTCTCCGCTCCTGGTGCTGACGGTGAAGCGGGGCCGGCAAGGCTGGTCGGTGAATATTAAGGAGACATAAACTGCCCCTGAGGGCGGTAGAAGGACCAACAGGAACATCTAATCCCTCTAATGCAGCCGAAAAGACAACTACACAAGTCAACAGCCTGAACCCTTGCGCTAAAATTAAAATAAAAAGGACCCAAAAGGAAATTAATGTCAGAGAAAACGGGCACCAAATCCCCCCACACCGGACATCCAATAGGAAACTTCCCATAAAGATGACCGCACCGAGGCCCCTACACCACATGTATCGGTCATCAACAAATGCTGCCCATAAATGGCCACACACACACGCCCCTCCCCAGGTGCGCCGGACAAAAGGAACAGGCTGCCCCTGAAAATGGCCGCCTGGGCGCCACAACCCTAAGGGCCGGACAATGGTGCCCCATAAAATGGCCGCACCCGGACGCCATTACCCACGTGTGCCGGAATTCCCAAACGGCAGCGAGCCAACAAGACGTGGCGGCAAAGCGTGGATCGGCCCTGGGCTGCCCCGAGTACAAGTTCTCCCCCGGGTCATGGACATGTGCAACCGAACAAAAAGAATGAAGAGCCCACTGCATCCCTGGCTGGTAGAAACGCTAGGGAAAGCGAGTCCCATTGCGAGTAGGACATGAACCTGCTCGGGAAAAGCCCGTTGGAATTAGACTCCGGCTTCTAACCACTCAGCCATAGCAACAGCACCGATGCCCGA
Organism: Lissotriton vulgaris; assembly: GCF_964263255.1. NCBI lineage: Eukaryota > Metazoa > Chordata > Amphibia > Caudata > Salamandridae > Lissotriton > Lissotriton vulgaris. The sequence continues at coordinate 7,543 of NW_028242792.1, forward strand.
AGTCCTACCCACAGAGATGATAAAACAAGGGAGGGGGGGGTAAATAGCAAGAAACCCCCCGTCGCCAAGAATAAACCCCTACCTCCTCAAACTGCCGAGACCCGTTACGAACGCATGCATCTTCCTAATATGAACATGCACCCGGGCAGAGAAAGTACAGTCCCTTAATATAAAACAAGCCCCGCTAGATACCTGGAGGGGAAGCATCCCGCAACGTGCCCAGCCCCAAAATAACATCCAAATACACATAAATCACACAACAAACATCGTCTCAACATATATGTGCCCCAGCTTCAGCGGCCCGTTACTAAGCAGGCCGCCCGGCCCATCTCGACCCCCATAATGGGGGGAGCGGGCACGAAGGAGGAAAAACAGCTCACTTCCGATCCAGACAATCCTGGGCACGACCAACATCGAGGGCAGAAGGACAACAAAGAGGCCGCCTAGAGAGGAGGGGGAAGCCTAAATACCCCATCCCCCCCCCATCCGCCGGAAGTGACTCACCTGCAGCTGGCTGCCACCAGCTGGTACCTGAAAAGCTGGTGCGCTTGCCATCTTGTGGCACTACGGTGTCCGCCCTCTGGGTCCTCTGCGGCGACGAGTCGGTCGGCCAGCATGTAGAGGGTCAGACTGATTTGCATATCGCCATGTCTGAACTGGGGTGGCGGAGTAAGATAAAGAATGATGATGGATTAAACCCAGATCATTTGCCTGGGAGTGAGTGCTTGCATTGTTCAACACTCCGTCCATCATCCCCTTTGATTTTACTTTGTTCGCCCTAAGTTGGAACGGTATGCCCAGATGGGGGTCCCTTGCTCACTTTGCCACTGGAGTCAAGCTAGCCTGGTGGATGACGGCTGATTAGCCAGAAACTGGTCCCAGGTTGCTTGTTTCCGGTCCAGGGAAGGCATGGCTTGGGAGTTCGGGGTGGACTGTTCCCATGAGGCACAAGGTCAGACTGATTTGCATATGGCCATGTTTGAACCGGGGTGGCATAGTGAGCTAAAGAATGATAATGGATTAAACCCAGATCAGTTGTTGGGGCTGAGTGCTTGCATTGTTCTACACTCTGTCCATCATCCTCTTTGGTTTTGCTTCATTCCAGATTATAACAGCCAGAGTGGCAGGAATATCTCAGCCAGCTTTCTTGGTCTTACTAGCTTCTGTTCTGGATGCCATTACCCACCTAACACCCAGTATCTCCTCTTCCTCAGCACACAACAACTGCAGCTGGAACCAAGCAGTGTTTCTATGCCATCGCTGGTTTCCAACATGTGCTGGGTGCCATGGACTGCACACATGCGCAACGGGTTCCCCCTTACAGCAACATACCATCTGTACAGAAACCAGAAGCACACATACTTGATCAATGTTCAGGCCATCGTGGACCATCTGGGGATGTTCACCAATGTGTTGGTCAAATACGCCGGGAGCGTGCATGATGCATACATCTTCAGGCACTCCATCATCAACAAGTACTTTCAGAGTGAGCAATAAGGGAATAGTCTAATTGTAGGTAAGCAAAACTCAAGTACCTAACAGACCTACTAACTGTAAGAAATGTATGATATAATAGGCTTCTTTGTGTCTGTTGACTCAGATAGGGACATATGTATGAGTGGGGTGCCTCATACATGAACTTTGTACCATGCATCATTGTATTTGTGAAAGTTAACTCCAAGTCACACATGTTAGGACACGCAAAGCCACTTTGTGCACCTATGAATGGCATTAACATCTAGAGCAATGCAACGTTGTCCAAAATACAGTGTAGTATCACTATGTGCAAGGGATGTGCTCCATTGGATTTGTGGGGGTGTCTCCAGGCCACTACCATGGTTCATGAGGCATGTTATGTATCCCACCCTAGAAAAACCATAAATTGTGAGAAAAATGATGAAAAATTAATGAAGTCATCAAAATCAATACAAATACTTAAGTGTGCTGCATTCTGTGGCACACATACATAGACGATCAGGCCTCTGAGGGTGCACCCTGTGTAGGAAGGTGTACCCTTCTGCATGAACGCAATCTTGCATGCAATGCAGGCCCTCAAACATCTGTGGTGCAAGTGTGTCTGTGTTGATGCTAGGCAGCACATTGTGTATGAGTGCAGGTACAAAGTTCTGGAATGTGCTGTATGGCATAAATACCATGCACTACTGCCCTTTCTCTCTCTGTGACTTAGTGCAATGCAGAAAGATGCCTTGGTGAATGCACAATGCCACTCTACAAAAATATCTGTGTCCTTGTGTCAGGTGCACATAGTGAGAAAAATGCCATGCAAAATGTAGACAATGATGTGCCACATCGCCATGCACTTACTAATCTGACAATGGCAATAGCGACACAATGTCATTGAGTTGCAGCGTGTCACATCACTCTGCCTGTATGGATGGAACCACATCAACTTAAGTGGCTAACAAATCTTAACTAAATCATGTGACATGAAGGACAAGGATTATGACTACAATCACAACACCACAGAAAAGTCTGAAAGTCTGAGGTGAGTGGCTCCTCAATGGTGAAACCAGCTCCTCGTATTACTCACAGGTCAACAAGGTCAGTGAGGTGACAACAAGTAATGTGAAAAACAGCAAGCCTGTTACACATGGCAGTTTACTTGTGTGTTGACCAAAGTCTTAGGAGCAACACAGGAAGATGTATGTGGAAATGCAATGTGTGGCATGCCACTTTAGTGTAGGGCCCAACAAGTCTATATCCCAATCCTGGATAACATTGTGACACCAACAGTACAAACTCACATTTCTTGCAGCAAAACAAACTGACTATCTATGTCCCCAAATACATGTACCGGTACAAAAGGGGGTGGTGATGGACGGAGCATCTGAATCAATCAAACACTCACACCCAGTCAAAAGATCTGGGTTTAATCCATCACCGTTCTTTATCCCACTCTGCCACCCCAGTTCAGACATGGCTATATGCAAATCAGTCTGACCCTGTGCCTCATGGGAACAGTCCAGCCCGAACTGCCAAGCCATGTCTTCCCTGGACCGGAAACAAGCTTCCGAGGACCGGTTTCTGGCATTCCAGCCGTCTTCAGCCCGGCTTGCTTGAATCCAGTGGCAAAGTGAGCAAGGGACTCACGTCTGAGTATACCCTGCCACACTTATGGCGGCCAAAAGCGGTACAAAAGGGGGTGGTGATGGACGGCGCATCTGAATCAATCAAACACTCACACCCAGTCAAAAGATCTGGGTTTAATCCATCACCGTTCTTTAGCCCACTCTGCCACCCCAGTTCAGACATGGCTATATGAAAATCAGTCTGACCCTGTGCCTCATGGGAACAGTCCAGCCCGAACTGCCAAGCCATGTCTTCCCTGGACCGGAAACAAGCTTTCGAGGACTGGTTTCTGGCATTAAAGCCGTCTTCAGCCCGGCTTGCTTGAATCCAGTGGCAAAGTGAGCAAGGGACTCACGTCTGAGTATACCCTGCCACACTTATGGCGGCCAAAAGTGGTACAAAAGGGGGTGGTGATGGACGGAGCATCTGAATCAATCAAACACTCACACCCAGTCAAAAGATCTGGGTTTAATCCATCACCGTTCTTTAGCCCACTCTGCCACCCCAATTCAGACATGGCTCTATACAAATCAGTCTGACCCTGTGCCTCATGGGAACAGTCCAGCCCGAACTGCCATGCCATGTCTTCCCTGGACCGGAAACAAGCTTCCGAGGACCGGTTTCTGGCATTCCAGCCGTCTTCAACCCGGCTTGCTTGAATCCAGTGGCAAAGTGAGCAAGGGACTCAAGTCTGAGTATACCCTGCCACACTTATGGCGGCCAAAAGCGGTACAAAAGGGGGTGGTGATGGATGGAGCATCTGAATCAATCAAACACTCACACCCAGTCAAAAGATCTGGGTTTAATCCATCACCATTCTTTAGCCTACTCTGCCACCCCAGTTCAGACATGGCTATATGCAAATCAGTCTGATCCTGTGCCTCATGGGAACAGTCCAGCCCGAACTGCCGAGCCATGTCTTCCCTGGACCGGAAACAAGCTCCCGAGGACCGGTTTCTGGCATTCCAGCCGTCTTCAGCCCGGCTTGCTTGAATCCAGTGTCAAAGTGAGCAAGGGCTCACGTCTGAGTATACCCTGCCACACTTATGGCGGCCAAAAGCGGTACAAAAGGGGGTGGTGATGGACGGAGCATCTGAATCAATCAAACACTCACACCCAGTCAAAAGATCTGGGTTTAATCCATCACCGTTCTTTAGCCCAATCTACCACCCCAGTTCAGACATGGCTATATGCAAATCAGTCTGACCCTGTGCCTCATGGGAACAGTTCAGCCCGAACTGCCAAGCCATGTCTTCCCTGGACCGGAAACAAGCTTCCGAGGACCGGTTTCTGGCATTCCAGCCGTCTTCATCCCGGCTTGCTTGAATCCAGTGGTAAAGTGAGCAAGGGACTGAGGTTCCGTGACAATTGTAAGTGATGTTTTTGACTCGCACGAATATGGTCGAGTCTGGTATCTATGAACCGCAAATGACGAGTTTGGTAAGTGTGCGCAGTTTCGCTGTGCTAACTTAAACCGTTCGTTTGTTATGTGGGTTTTTTCATCTGTACCCACGGGTTCCATCTTAGATACGGCATCCATTTTGTCCCTTGCCCTCAAGTAGCCAGCGAACGGACGCTGTCCGCTTCGTGACCCTGGGACTCCCAAGATATTTGTGGAAGACACATATTTTTTTTGTAAGTGTCTTTATGACGAGGGGGATGCTACTGTAAAGCAGATGGCCCCGCTCGAGGCTCATCTTGCCGCACGGACTTATTGTCCCAGCCGTGCATCTCATTAGGCACGTCCCTTTGATGCCTGTATCTCGTGTTTCTCGATACCTCCCCTTTTACACCCTTTCCGATCTCCCCACTGTCTCCGTCTTCCTCTGCACCTGTCTTTGTTCCTATTTTCGATCTGTTTTACTGCCGATTGGAATGCACTAATGTTGGGAAGATGGGTTTTTACAGTTGGGAACCGCCAAATGTTTCCGCACTTATGTTCCGGACCTTATGTGTATCAAAGTGACCAAAACGACCCCTCTGGGGGATGATTGTGGGAGCCGGGTCATAAACCTTTGTGTTCAATGTAACTCTATGGGTAAAAACTGTATAAAAGGAGCGATCCACAGAACCAATTTGAAGCAGTCTCCCCAAGTTGCACGTGTTGTACTTGTCGTGACTTCTGTGTTCCCTGCAGTAAATAAACCTTGAATCTTTGACGCCGAAGGAAGTGTCCCGTGTCTCTGTCATTTGTACGCCGGAGCAGGTAACCCACAAAGGTTTCAGGTGTTGTCCCCTGGCACCGCTGGGTCTTAAAGAACCCAGTCCTTCAGTTGGCGCCCAACGTGGGGCTGCATCAGTGGTACCGGTCCAAGCCCGACGATCGTGAGGAACTTCGTGTGAAATCTCCGAGGGAAGGTGCACTCCGCTTCATCGATCCTGTTGTCGAAACAAGTGGCCCGAAGACTTTTCCCGCGAAGATTCCCGCCTCCTGACGGCTGCGACGGACTGCTGCCCTGACTGTAGACCTGTTTTGGCGCCTGGCGTAGACCTTGGTATAGCGAGACGATTGACGGGCCTTCCTGGAGACGCCATCGATCTTTGAGTTAAGTATTTGTGGGTCGCTCCCAGAGTTCTTAGTAGTTGACACTTTGCTGGTGCTTTTGTCGTATGCACCTTTGCGAGTGTTTTTGTTGTTGACGCTGTGTGAGTGTTTTTGTCGGTGACACTTTGCTAGCGTACTTTGTTGTGTTATTTGACGACTGCAGCCGCCAAAAACCGAGGGTTTTGTTCTTTGCTGGGACTTGGTAAATCCCGTAACCCTTGAAGTTTGTGAAACTCGGCTAGTGTGCGAGATGCCTGGTCGCAGTACTTTGTTTAATTGTTTTAGACCTTGTGGTGTGGATTCCCGACTGGAGGACTCGTGTCCGATACCTCCGGTTGGAACTCCGACTTATGAACTGTACAGTAAGCATGGGCTAGGCCCGATAACTTTTAATGAATACTGGATCAAATACACGAAGAAAGATGGTGACCTTCGCTGGCCACCACATGGTAGCTTCGAGGCCCCGATCTTAGATAATCTAGAGGTTAAATTGCTCGCGAAAAAGTCAAGGCCGGCCATGTTTGATGCCTTTCGGTTGTGGCGTAAAGAAGCCCGACAGAAAGAAATCAGACAGACTAAGCGAAATCAGAGAGATAGTGCTGGTACCATCGTAAAGAAAGCAGAGCAGTTTCAGCATGATAAGGAGGTTAGGGAAAAGGAAGTGTTTGACAGATTACAGCGTATGACTATAGATAAGTGCTATCCTGCCTTGCCTACGGAGTCGGAAAAGAAGGAAGAGGCAGTTGAGGATCCTTTAATGTCTTATCTAATGAAATCGCCACCTCCGTACGTACAGGGTACCACAGCCCCTGTGATTCCCCCTGTACCTGTTCCTGCACCTATTCTTCCTTTGCCTGTTCCTCAACCTGCACCCGTTTTTCCGACTGTTCCTGCTCCTTCGTCTGTTGCTATTCCTACTGCTCCTCCGCTTCCACATACTCCTGCTCACGCTACTGCTCCTGCTTTGTTAACCCCTGCTGTTGTTTCTGTTTCTACTCCTTCACTTGTTAGTCCTGTGTCTTATACTCCTCCCTCTACTCGTAGTCGTAATTCTCCTCTTGCGGCTAGCTTCTTTCATTCGCTCGGACCTGTTCTTGGGTCCGCTGGTTCAGACGGTCCTCAGAGACGTAGTCAGCTTCCAGGTAACAGGGAACGTGCTTCGCTATATAACATGGCGATGGGTTGGATGATGCACCCTCTTAGAAATCCTCCACGTGTCGTACTCGACACGTTTTGTCAGTTCAATATACCAACCCAGAGATTTGTGTTCGAGGAAATGTGTAAGGTCCTTCGCGATCAGATATCGGCCGACGCACCTGACGAGGTGCTGACCGCGTTGTCTGATTTACAGCTCCAGTTCTCGGCTGGACTGATAGTGAATACCAATGTTCGACGAGCCGTTGAGCGATTGCTATCTTTTCGTCCCACTCCTATACCTCAAGCCTTGTTTGTCGAGGATATTGAAAGACAGCCAGACGAGACTGGTCAATTTCCTATGCGCGAAGTTCCACCAGTGTGGATGCCAGGTGATGCTACTGCTATTCCTATTGTTCCGCCGCATTTCCAGAGAGTATGGATACATCTCCCATGGAAACGCTCAGAAGTGTTACAGGTGAAGCAATCTTTGCCTGACCCTCGCAAAAATCCTGCAGGGTATTACAAAGAGTTATCGCAGCTTGTAGATGCTACGATAATGAATCTTGCCGATATTGACATGCTGTTTGGCAATGTTGTACCGCAACCGGTATGGGCTAAGATTCGTCAGGAAAATCACGCAAACGAATTAGGTGGTGATTGGGCGGCCATTATAGCAGCGGATGGGTTGCAAGTTGGTGGTGCTAAGCCTGAACAGTTGATTGCTGCTCTCCCTCAAAGAATAATAACGCTAATGAAAACTCTCATGCCAGCTATGAGGGTAAACTGGGATAAATTGTCAGCTTGTAAGCAGAAAAAGGACGAGAGTGTCTCCGACTTCTTTACGAGGTTTGAGGAGGCATTCATCGATCATAGTGGTCAGGATATGAGCACTGAGGGTGGTCAGAGGTTGTTCGTGGATAAATTTGTTTCAAACTTATTGCCCGATTTGAGCAATAAATTAAAAAATTCAGAAAGTGCATGGGCCGTTTCCACCTCAGCTCAGATATTGGCTACGACACAGTATTATGAGAATAGAGAGAAAGAAGAGAGCGACCGTGCTGATAAAAAGACGAAAGAGCTTAAAACTAAAGTGTTGTTGCAACAAGCGTATCCTCCACGTTCGAATCAGAATAATTCGCAACAAAATAGATCGCAGCCGCAATCGAACCGATCCCAAACTCGTAATGACTCCTCTTCCCAAAAATCCTCGTTGGGGTACAGTCAATGTGCTTATTGTAGACAAGAGGGTCACATTAAATTCAATTGTCCTGTTCTAAACGAACGTAATAGTGGTAACTCATCTAGGGGTGGTCGTGGTGGTTCGCAGCAGGCACCACGTGGTAGAGGTCGTGGATGATCGCTCAGATAACTCATCAAATTCCGATAATTGTTTTGATCAACGAGGATCGTCGCAAGGACGATCTACGCAGTACAATGTAGACGATTATTACGTCGATCAGGGAACTGACGACAGTAATTACTAGGACAGCCATAGACAAGGGAAGGGAGTGGTATCAGTTCTGGTTGATCAGAGAGGGCCTTACGTCGCAGTTGCTACATCGGGCGTCGTTGAGCCTTTTCTGTTGGACACTGGTGCAGCGAAAAGTTCCATTAAGCATTCGAAACTCCCTGGCGCACCTTTGTCTGGCTTAACAAATGTTTCCGTTGGATTCTCTGGCGCCCCCGTTAGCAATCCAGTTTCGTGCCCTTTGCCCCTTAAAATTGGGCCTCGTGAGCTAGAAGCTCCGTTAATTTTGACCACGGGTTGTGGTGAAAATCTTTTGGGCCTGGATTTGCTCAAACGTTTGTATGCGACTTTGTATTGTTCTCCTGCGGGTGTAAAGCTTACGTTGGGAGAGAGGGTTGTCTCTCCCATGTACTTGTCTCTCGATAAGCTTCCACCGGAATTGAGTTCTCTTCCTGCGTCTTTGTGGGCAACAGGTCCCAATGATGTGGGCCTACTTGATATCTCACCATATGTTGTTCAGTTGAAATCTAATGTGCGATTGCCACGTATTCCCCAATATCGTATCTCCCTTGATGGTGAACGAGCACTGTTAGCGATCATCTATGATTTGATCGAGAAAGATGTTATTGAAGAGACTCGGGGAAACGTGTGCAATAGTCCTGTACTGCCTATTCTAAAACGTACAGATCCTTCGAAACCACCTGTTTATCGTTTTGTTATCGATTTACGGGAGGTGAATAAAATTGTGGTTCCTCAATTCCCTGTTGTGCCTGACATCACGGCGCTACTGACTCTGATTCCAGCTTCTGCGTCGTGGTTTTCGGTGATTGACTTGAAAAATGCGTTTTTCAGCATCCCGATTGCCGAGGAGAGCAGAGACCTTTTCGGTTTCTCTCTTGGTGGACGCAGCTTCCGGTTCAAACGCGCTCCTCAGGGCTACTGTGAAAGTCCATCGATTTACAGTCAAGCCTTGAAGGGTCAATTGGATGCGTTTAGGTTGCCGGCTGGTGCGGCTTTAATCCAATACGTCGATGACCTATTGGTAGCTCCAGATACTCAGGACATTTGCAAAATTGCTACGGTGTCGTTGCTGCAACATCTCTGCGAGTTAAATCACAAGGTGTCACCTTCTAAACTCCAATATTGTTGTCAAGAAGTAACCTATCTGGGTCACTTATTGTCAAAGGAGGGAAGGCGGTTGACCCCAGAGAGAATTGCAGCGATTGCGCGAATGGCTGTGCCACAAACCCAAAAAGATGTGCGTGCCTTTTTAGGTATCACGTCGTACTGTAGGCAATGGATTCCAAATTTTTCATTGCTAGCGAAACCATTAGTGGCTCTTACGTGCAAGGATGTTTCGACTCCTTTACCATGGACGGAAGAATGTCAGAAAAGTTTTTCTGAATTACGTGATTCATTATGTTCGGCTCCTGTGTTAGGTACTCCTGACTATAGCAAGCCGTTTACATTATATGTTCACGAGAGAGAAGGTTGTGCTTTGAGTGTCTTAACGCAACCTTTTGGTGGTAAGCAACGTCCATGTGCATATTTTTCCTCGACCTTGGACCCGGTAGCTAGAGCATTGCCGAGTTGTTTACGAGCAACAGCGGCAGCCGCGGTCTCCATCCGACAATCAGCAGGATTGGTCATGGATAATATGCTTACGGTGATGGTTCCGCATGCAGTCGATACTCTTTTGAATCGTACGAAAACTCAGCACTTGACGAGTGCGAGGTTGTCTGGGTACGAGTTAACGCTGTTGGCAAGCCACATTCAAATAAAACGCTGTAATATTCTGAACCCGGCAACTTTGTTACCAATTAGCTCAGAGTCAGATGAAGTAGCAGAACATGATTGTTACTTGAGGACAGAAGAAGAAACAAAAGGTCGAGTGGACCTTAAAAACACCCCATTGGAAGAACCGGATGGTACACTGTATGTGGATGGGTCATGCTTCAAGTTACCGAATGGCGATGTGACTACTGCTTATGCTGTTGTAACGTTGAATACTGTTGTTGAGACTGCAAGATTAAATCAGAATTCTGCCCAAGCTGCAGAGCTGATTGCTCTTACTAGAGCGTGTGTGTTAGCGAAAGGGAAACGTGTGAATGTGTTTACCGACAGCCAATATGCATTTGGCGTCGCACATAGTTTTGGACGATTGTGGAGAGAGAGAGGTTTCTTGACATCGCATGGTACGAAGATTCAGCATGGCCAGCTTGTGAATGATCTTTTGGACGCACTTACGTTGCCTAAGCAAATGGCGATTGTTAAATGTAGTGCGCATCGTAAGGTGACGGATGATGTGGGTCGTGGTAATGCGTTTGCGGATGAGACTGCTAAGGAGACTGCCCGGAACCTTAGCACTCGAATGTATGTGACGAGTTCGGTTAGGTGGCCTACAGAATCGAGTATGTGTGAGGACACTATCGAGAGTGTGAAAGCAATTCAGAATGAGGCCACCGACACTGAAAAGACGAAGTGGAAAGAAAGTACGGGAAAGTTGGATGCGAATGGTTGTTGGATTGATTTGTCTGATCAGAAAAGATGGATGTTACCGGATGCGTATGTGCTGGCCGTTGTGACAATGGCGCATGGGTTAGCACATATTAGCGCGAAAGGTATTTGTAAATTGCTGTCCCCTGTGTGGAAGAATGATGGAATTACGAAGTGTGCTGAACGCTTGGTTAAGAATTGTATGGTGTGTATGATGTACAATCCTGGCAAGGGAACCCCAACTCCTCCTGGCAGTTTTGCTCCCCCTTCATGTCCCTTTGAAGTGATCCAATTGGACTTCATCCATATGGAGCGATGCAATAACCTGAAATACGTCTTAGTTGTGGTTTGCGCATTCTCCCGATGGATCGAGGCCTATCCTCTCAAAGACAATACTGCTTTGTCTACCGCGAAAATCCTACTAAAGGAATATTTTCCTCGGTATGGAATGCCTAGAGTCGTGTGGTCAGATAACGGAAGTGAGTTTGTGGGGAGTGTGATGAAGAGTGTATGCAAGGGACTTGGAATTAATCAGAAATTCCATAGTGCCAACCATCCCCAGTCAGCTGGTTTGGTTGAAGGGTATAACGGCACCCTTAAACTAAAACTAGCAAAGATTCAGGCTACGACTGGTCTTTCGTGGCCTGACGCTTTACCTTTAGCATTACTGTCAACTAGGGCGACTGTACACTCCCGAGTAGGGCTTAGTCCCTACGAAATAGTGTTCGGTCGTCCTGCGAATGTCTGGGGGGTTCCTAGGCCAGGTATTTTTTGTGATCTTGAGTATCCAATGTTGATCGATTATCTTCATGACTTGACTGCTAAACTGAGGTTAATTCACCAACAGGTTCACGAAGCATTGCCGACGCGGACGGAGGGTCCAGGCCACCAGCTCCAGCCCGGAGATTGGGTGGTGACGCGGAACTTTTCGCGCAAGAACAACTTGGACCCGAGGTTCACCGGGCCCTACCAGGTCCTCCTTGCCACGAGAACTGCAGTTCGTCTTGAGGGGCGGAAGAATTGGGTGCACGCCACCCACACGAAGAAAGTCCCCATCCCGTTGCCAGCAGACTCGTGGGTGAGGAAAGGCATTGCATCAACTGAAACCGAAGGATTGCCGGCGTTTGTACCTTTCAGCGACGCACAACCTGTCGGAGAATCCTCAGTGCAGCAGAGAGACACTGTTGAACATTTGTCAGCAAAAGACTCAAGACCAAAATATTCAGCTGATCAACAGGACGTTGTCCCTTCAACGGATCCTTTGTTTGACGAACAGACACGTCCTGGGAAAACCCGATACTTTTTGCGATCCAACACTAAAGACTAATAAAAGATCCTGCTTTGCTGTATTGACAACTGCATTATCCCGTTTTCCACGATCAGTTTGAACATTCGTACCATTGTAATTATTTTGTACATATTCATTGAGCTTCATTCCTTACACTTTTTGTTTCCACAGCTGAGAGACATTGTTTTTGCATACATATATATTGTGAAATAAAGGCCGTAGGGCCGCGCGCATACTTCCTTCTGGTTAGTAGGTCTTGACGCTAGGTTAAAGACCGTCGGTTCCTGGGAACTCCTAGGGATTGACTATTGCTACACAGAACGAAGTGCGTCAAGAAACGTTGCGGACGGTCATAGGGAATGGCATTTTTGAAGCTGACGGATTTGGAAGGAGCTCAGGCTCATAGATTCAAGCTGCAGCAACTTAGTCGTACCAAATGTTTTATAGTCCAATTATTCGTATTGTTTTTGACTGCTTCTGCATTATTGGCGGGTGGGGTGTATTACACGATGTTTTACTTCTTACCTACCGCTACACCTACTCCTACCCCTGATCCTAAATTTACCTCCACTGCTTCTCCTCATTCTTTCCATATCTTACCTGAACACGAACAGGCTAGACGTGCAGAATTCCGCAATAATTCCTTTATTCAGCTCCTCCATCAGCATCAGTTAGTGGTTAACACTACTAATTGTTGGGTGTGTGGGTTGATGCCACATACTACGGATAAGGGAATTCCATATCTGGTGTTACCGTATAGTTCCCAAGGGTCTGCTCGAGCATTTCAGACAATGTTTCGAAGCGCACTGGGTTTCCACCCCATTCGAGAACCACGTTCCCCCTACTCTGGTCCTACCTCGTATCAAAAACCTTTGTCGATAGCAATAGAGGATTTAGATAGCGATATCTATGATCCCTCGCTTATTCCCGAAGAAGAGATACAAGCCTATAGGGTCCTAAGTAGAGGCGAATATAGTGTGTTCACCAGTGAAAAGCAGCTTAAAAGCTCGCCTCCGATATGGGTCGTACCCCACATTGGTAATTTTTGTCTAATAGGTCGTGGCCGAAGATCAAAAGCCCGACTTGGAGAGAGTGCTTGCACTGAAAATTACATTCTGCCGATGGTCTCATCCCCTGTGTTTTTGGCTGCCAAGGGTACATACTTTATCTGTCATGATCGTGCGTATGCATGGTTGCCCTCTGACTTCATGGGCTCATGTTTTATCGCAAACTTGTTGCCTCCGACGTTCACTGTAGATGCCGATTATCATAAGACTAGAGTTGTGAGAGGCGTAATTAGCGAAGAGGATACTGCCGGTCAAGAGGCAGGAGACTTTTTCAAGGGTTTCCTCCCGTTTTGGGGACCTATGGTTAATAGTAGGAACCTGAGACAGTTGACTCGAGTGGTAGAATCGACAGCTAATATTACTGCCAGTGCCCTTGGTAATATCACCACTGAACTTCAGGCGGATAGACTTATGACGTTACAAAACCGTATGGTTTTAGATGTCATCTTAGCAGATCGAGGTGGGGTATGTAAGGTGATCCATTCGAGCTGCTGCATTTTCATTCCGGATAACGCTCCAACTGTCTATCAAGCCATCTCGAAGTTGCATAAGATCTCCGAATCCATACACATGGATGTAGGGGGTTGGACGCTACTTGGGTGGTTTTGGGGCCTGATGTCGACTTGGGGTTGGAAGATTCTGATGATCATCGGAGTCGTTGTAGCGTTCCTGTTCACGTGTTGCCTTTGTGTGCAGTGCGGTCCTGCCTTATGTGGCCTCTGTGCTACAACGTGTATGAGGCAACCACCTGTTACCAAGGGGACTCGGTTGGACAGAGCTATGCTACAGCAACATCTCGATGGTCTGATGAATATCGAATATGATTCCGACTAGTGCTTGCCTACATGAGGGCAAAAGGAGCGTCTGAGGTTCCGTGACAATTGTAAGTGATGTTTTTGACTCGCACGAATATGGTCGAGTCTGGTATCTATGAACCGCAAATGACGAGTTTGGTAAGTGTGCGCAGTTTCGCTGTGCTAACTTAAACCGTTCGTTTGTTATGTGGGTTTTTTCATCTGTACCCACGGGTTCCATCTTAGATACGGCATCCATTTTGTCCCTTGCCCTCAAGTAGCCAGCGAACGGACGCTGTCCGCTTCGTGACCCTGGGACTCCCAAGATATTTGTGGAAGACACATATTTTTTTTGTAAGTGTCTTTATGACGAGGGGGATGCTACTGTAAAGCAGATGGCCCCGCTCGAGGCTCATCTTGCCGCACGGACTTATTGTCCCAGCCGTGCATCTCATTAGGCACGTCCCTTTGATGCCTGTATCTCGTGTTTCTCGATACCTCCCCTTTTACACCCTTTCCGATCTCCCCACTGTCTTCGTCTTCCTCTGCACCTGTCTTTGTTCCTATTTTCGATCTGTTTTACTGCCGATTGGAATGCACTAATGTTGGGAAGATGGGTTTTTACAGTTGGGAACCGCCAAATGTTTCCGCACTTATGTTCCGGACCTTATGTGTATCAAAGTGACCAAAACGACCCCTCTGGGGGATGATTGTGGGAGCCGGGTCATAAACCTTTGTGTTCAATGTAACTCTATGGGTAAAAACTGTATAAAAGGAGCGATCCACAGAACCAATTTGAAGCAGTCTCCCCAAGTTGCACGTGTTGTACTTGTCGTGACTTCTGTGTTCCCTGCAGTAAATAAACCTTGAATCTTTGACGCCGAAGGAAGTGTCCCGTGTCTCTGTCATTTGTACGCCGGAGCAGGTAACCCACGAAGGTTTCAGGTGTTGTCCCCTGGCACCGCTGGGTCTTAAAGAACCCAGTCCTTCAGGACTCACGTCTGAGTATACTCTGTCACACTTATGGCGGCCAAAAGCGGTACAAAAGGGGGTGTTGATGGACCGAGCATCTGAATCAATCAAACACTCACACCCAGTCAAAAGATCTGGGTTTAATCCATCACCGTTCTTTAGCCCACTCTGCCACCCGAGTTCAGACATGGCTATATGCAAATCAGTCTGGCCCTGTGCCTCATGGGAACAGTCCAGCCCGAACTGCCAAGCCATGTCTTCCCTGGACCGGAAACAAGCTTCCGAGGACCGGTTTCTGGCATTTCAGCCGTCTTCAGCCAGGCTTGCTTGAATCCAGTGGCAAAGTGAGCAAGGGACTCACGTCTGAGTATACCCTGCCACACTTATGGCGGCCAAAAGCGGTACAAAAGGGGGGGGTGATGGACGGGGCATCTGAATCAATCAAACACTCACACCCAGTCAAAAGATCTGGGTTTAATCCATCACCGTTCTTTAGCCCACTCTGCCACCCCAGTTCAGACATGGCTATATGCAAATCAGTCTGACCCTGTGCCTCATGGGAACAGTCCAGCCCGAACTGCCAAGCCATTTCTTCCCTGGACCGGAAACAAGCTTCTGAGGACCGGTTTCTGGCATTCCAGCCTTCTTCAGCCCGGCTTGCTTGAATCCAGGGGCAAAGTGAGCAAGGGACTCACGTCTGAGTATACCCTGCCACACTTATGGCGGCCAAAAGCGGTACAAAAGGGGGGGGGTGAGGGACGGGGCATCTGAATCAATCAAACACTAACACCCAGTCAAGAGATCTGGGTTTAATCCATCACCGTTCTTTAGCCCACTCTGCCACCCCAGTTCAGACATGGCTGTATGCAAATCAGTCTGACCCTGTGCCTCATGGGAACAGTCCAGCCCGAACTGCTGGACTGTTCCTATGAGGCACAGCGTCAAGGCTGATTTGCATATAGCCATTGTCTGACCTAGGGTGGTGTGGAGTGCAAAAAAACGATGGATTTAGGCCCAGATCTTTGTACTGGGGTGAATGTAAGACATTGTTCTGCATTCTGTCCATCAACTGTGTTTTTTGCAAATTTCCCCCCGAGTGGGCTGGGTATGCTCAGACGTGAGTCCCAGGCTCTCCACATCACTGGAGTCAAGCTATCCAGGCTGAAGAAGGCTGATAGCCAGAAACCAGTCCTTGGATGCTTGATTCCGGTCTAGGGAAGACATGGCTTGGTAGTTCGGGCTGGACTGTTCCCATGAGGCACAGGGTCAAGGCTGATTTGCATATAGCCATTGTCTGACCTAGGGTGGTGTGGAGTGCAAAAAAACGATGGATTTGGACCCAGATCTTTCTACTGGGGTGAATGTAAGACATTGTTCTGCATTCTGTCCATCAACTGTGTTTTTTGCAAATTTCCCCCCGAGTGGGCTGGGTATGCTCAGACGTGAGTCTCAGGCTCTCCACATCACTGGAGTCAAGCTATCCAGGCTGAAGAAGGCTGATAGCCAGAAACCGGTCCTTGGATGCTTGATTCTGGTCTTGGAAAGACATGGCTTGGTAGTTCGGGCTGGACTGTTCCCATGAGGCACAGGGTCAAGGCTCATTTGCATATAGCCATTGTCTGACCTAAGGTGGTGTGGAGTGCAAAAAAACGATGGATTTAGGCCCAGATCTTTGTACTGGGGTGAATGTAAGACATTGTTCTGCATTCTGTCCATCAACTGTGTTTTTTGCAAATTTCCCCCCGAGTGGGCTGGGTATGCTCAGACGTGAGTCCCAGGCTCTCCACATCACTGGAGTCAAGCTATCCAGGCTGATGAAGGCTGATAGCCAGAAACCGGTCCTTGGATGCTTGATTCCGGTCTAGGAAAGACATGGCTTGGTAGTTCGAGCTGGACAGTTCCCATGAGGCACAGGGTCAAGGCTGATTTGCATATAGCCAGTGTCTGACCTAGGGTGGTGTGGAGTTCAAAAAAACGATGGATTTAGGCCCAGATCTTTGTACTGGGGTGAATGTAAGACATTGTTCTGCATTCTGTCCATCACCTGTGTTTTTTGCAAATTTCCCCCCGAGTGGGCTGGGTATGCTCAGATCTGAGTCCCAGGCTCTCCACATCACTGGAGTCAAGCTATCCAGGCTGAAGAAGGCTGATAGCCAGAAACCGGTCCTTGGATGCTTGATTCCGGTCTAGGAAAGACATGGCTTGGTAGTTCGGGCTGGACTGTTCCCATGAGGCACAGGGTCAAGGCTGATTTGCATATAGCCATTGTCTGACCTAGGGTGGTGTGGAGTGTAAAAAAACGATGTATTTAGGCCCAGATCTTTGTACTGGGGTGAATGTAAGACATTGTTCTTCATTCTGTCCATCAACTGTGTTTTTTGCAAATTTCCCGCTGAGTGGGCTGGGTATGCTCAGACGTGAGTCCCAGGCTCTCCACATCACTGCGGTCAAGCTATCCAGGCTGAAGAAGGCTGATAGCCAGAAACCGGTCCTTGGATGCTTGATTCCGGTCTAGGAAAGACATGGCTTGGTAGTTCGGGCTGGACTGTTCCCATGAGTCACAGGGTCAAGGCTGATTTGCATATAGCCATTGTCTGACCTAGGGTGGTGTGGAGTGCAAAAAAACGATGGATTTAGGCCCAGATCTTTGTACTGGGGTGAATGTAAGACATTGTTCTGCATTCTGTCCATCAACTGTGTTTTTTGCAAATTTCCCCCTGAGTGGGCTGGGTATGCTCAGACGTGAGTCCCAGGCTCTCCACATCACTGGAGTCAAGCTATCCAGGCTGAAGAAGGCTGATAGCCAGAAACCGGTCCTTGGATGCTTGATTCCGGTCTAGGAAAGACATGGTTTGGTAGTTCGGGCTGGACTGTTCCCATGAGGCACAGGGTCAAGGCTGATTTACATATAGCCATTGTCTGACCTAGGGTGGTGTGGAGTGCAAAAAAAGGATGGATTAAGGCCCAGATCTTTGTACTGGGATGAATGTAAGACATTGTTCTGCATTCTGTCCATCAACTGTGTTTTTTGCAAATTTCCCCCCGAGTGGGCTGGGTATGCTCAGACGTGAGTCCCAGGCGCTCCACATCACTGGAGTCAAGCTATCCAGGCTGAAGAAGGCCGATAGCCAGAAACTGGTCCTTGGATGCTTGATTCCGGTCTCGGAAAGACATGGCTTGGTAGTTCGGGCTGGACTGTCCCCATGAGGCACAGGGTCAAGGCTGATTTGCATATAGCCATTGTCTGACCTAGGGTGGTGTGGAGTGCAAAAAAACGATGGATTTAGGCCCAGATCTTTGTACTGGGATGAATGTAAGACATTGTTCTGCATTCTGTCCATCAACTGTGTTTTTTGCAAATTTCCCCCCGAGTGGGCTGGGTATGCTCAGACGTGAGTCCCAGGCTCTCCACATCCCTGGAGTCAAGCTATCCAGACTGAAGAAGGCTGATAGCCAGAAACCGGTCCTTGGATGCTTGATTACGGTCTCGGAAAGACATAGCTTGGTAGTTCGGGCTGGACTGTTTCCATGAGGCACAGGGTCAAGGCTGATTTGCATATAGCCATTGTCTGACCTAGGGTGGTGTGGAGTGCAAAAAAACGATGGATTTAGGCCCAGATCTTTGTACTGGGGTGAATGTAAGACATTGTTCTGCATTCTGTCCATCAACTGTGTTTTTTCCCAAATACATGTAAGCAGACTGAGGCATTGATGGATGTCAGTAATGTGATGGTTCACCTGTTCTGTATTGTCAGTAGGCCAAATGAAAAAAAATATAGATTCAGCAATGTGAAACTCACAAAGTCAAGCACAAAGCTCCCAAACATGTCATACATCAGTCATCAACATAGAATAATATTCAACCTGGACAAGGCACCACATTGTACTCATGAAACCAATCTCAGCATTCATTTGACACCATGATGAGGATAGATTCGAGGTAAACAACTGCACAAGCTCCTACAAGTCATAGTCAAAGTTATAGCCCTACAAATACATGTGAAAAAACAATTTATTGTGTCTACTTATGTAGTACATAGTTTCTTGTAACATCAGTGTGTCCCACATGAACATGGTTCACATGGAATACATATGTGTTTAGCAAAGAGAGCCATGACAACATCTCTGCCCAAAGCAATAGTTGAAGGCTGATAATGAATAGCATGACAATCAGGTGACATGTGTGAACTGCACCACATGCATGATCCAAAATCACATGGTCAAGTAAGTGTCCTATGAAAAGGCAGGCAAATAATTTGGCAATTCTACTGATACAAGGGCAAGGTTGGGATACAAAGACGTTGGCGTCTGTGAAGATATTGCTCTTGTGACCCCTGACCCCTTACTGGCACTGAAAGTGGTGGAAGAAGAGGCTGTAACATTTGGGAAACTGTCTCGATATATGTTGAATAAAGACAAGACTCAGATAGTTATTATTGACATAATAGCATTGACGGACAACAGGGTAGTGAAAAACTGAGTTTATCTCAGAGTCAGTGTTACGGCTAATTTAGATAATATGGTCAAGATAATCTCCACCCTCTTATTGGCTAGACTAAAAAGGATCTTGGATACTAAACAATCTTCATCTGTCACTAGTTGGTAGATGTAATGTAGTGAAGATATTTTTTTTCCCAAAAATCCTTTATTTTGTCCGGGCT
Organism: Lissotriton vulgaris; assembly: GCF_964263255.1. Classification (NCBI taxonomy): domain Eukaryota; kingdom Metazoa; phylum Chordata; class Amphibia; order Caudata; family Salamandridae; genus Lissotriton; species Lissotriton vulgaris. Next base: position 27,061 of record NW_028242792.1, read on the forward strand.
ATCCCTTCGGAATTTTCAAATGAATGGCTTAAGAAACTGGACGAGACATTCTTGTAGTTTATATGGGCTTATGCCAGACCTAGAAGAGCTCTTAAATTTCTTATGTTACCACGGGAGAGAGGAGGATGGGCTTTACAAAGTCTGAATTTATATCATTGGGCTACTACATTGTTGCAAGTTGTTGTTTTGCAGTGATAACAGCCTGATGGTGGGATGGTAGACTGTGTTCCTTCTTCCCATGAACGTTTAATCAGGAGGGAAGCATGGGGTTGTCTATGGTGGCATTTAGAATTTAGCTGCTACAAAAAAGTATGCTTCAAGACCATTCAAGGGGTTTTTCAGGTATGGACTGCTGTTCGTAGACTGTTGGGAATTTTAAGACTGAATTTGTACACGCCCCTGTCGAAAGGTATGAATTTGCCTGAGATTTTTAGAGATCAATATGTTTGTAATTGGATTAAGTCTGGGCTTTGTAAAGTGGGGTATTCTTCCCTTATGGGTATAGTATCATTTGATGAACTTAAAAATGAATTTTATATAGGTAGGAGGGACTTTTTTGAATACCTCTCAGTGAGAATTTTTTTACGACGAGACTCAGGTGGGTTAGCCGGGTTTTTAAGACTTGATATAGTTGATTATTTGCTGGGGCCAAAATAATATCCAATAGTAACAATCTACAATCTACTCAACATGTCAATTAAAGAGTTCCGGCTATCTTGAACCTAATCAAGCCGGCTTTAGGCCGGCCCATTCCACCGAGGTAGTTATCCTGGCAGTATTGGATGCCTTGAGGAGGAATGCTGACAAAGGGTCACCTCAGGCCTTCGTGCTACTGGATTTTTCGGCCGCTTTCGACACGGTGGACCACAACATCCTTCTCCACCGTGTCAGACAGGCCGGCATCCAGGGCCCTGCCTTCAATTGGATTAAGTCGTTCCTCGTTGGCAGAGCACAAGCCATTCGTCTGGGCCCTTTTATGGCAGCCAGGGCTCCCACGACCTACAGAGTACCTCAGGGCTCCTCCCTTTCCCCCCTTTTATTTAATAATTACCTCCGGCCATTGATTAACTCACTCAAGAGGTGGGATATCACAGTGTTCAATTACACTGATGATTTGCAGATTATCTTCCCCCTCGATTCCCCTGATGCCCTCAAAAGTTTTCAAGCAGCGATGATCCATATACAGTCGTGGATGAACCACAACCAACTGAAATTAAATCCAGGGAAAACGGAGTTCATCCTTCCTGGTAATAGCCCAGCATACAGGGGCCCTCAATTCTGGCCCAGTGAGTTGGGCTCCCCTCCCCCCCCCGGCAAGTGCGGTAAAGAGCCTGGGGGTTATTATCGATGCTGAGCTCTCCCTCAAGGCTCAAGTAGGTGCTGTGATCACCTCCAGCAAGTTTCAACTGCGTAAAATTCGCAAAATAGCCCATCTACTACCACATGCGGCACTGGTACAGGTTCTGATCTCCTTGGTATTATCCCGCCTTGACTTTTCGAACTCCCTATACTATTGACTCCCTCAGTCACTGCTCCGCCGTCTCCAAATCGTCCAAAACCAGCCTGCCAGACTCATCCATAAAACCCCAAAGTGGGAATCAGCAAAACCACTATTGCAAAAAACTACACTTGTTGCCAGTTGAGCAAAGGGCGGCCTTTAAGATCGGCTGCCTGACTTTCAAGGCTCTTCATTGTACCAGTCCCGATTTTCTTAAAACACTGATCACGCATCACCGTCCGGTGCGCAACCTCCGTTCGGCTCATCTTCACCTGCTGGTCGCCCCTACAGTGAAACTCAAAAAGTTTGGCGGCCGCAGGTTTGCTTACCTGGCCCCTAAACTATGGAACCTTTTTCCCCTATCAGTTAAGTCAAGCTGCTCTCTATTGAATTTTAGAAAACTCTTGAAAACTCGTCTCTTTACCTTAACCAGCTAGTCCGCCCCTCGCAATCTCTGCACCCGGTCCATCACCTGTTGTTTTTGCCCTGTCTCTCAGCGCCAGGAAACTTATGGTGTCAGTGCTCTCTATAAATTCCTCTTAAGATAAGATAAGATAAGATAAAGATGACTTAGATAAATACTCCCAGAAGTGGCAAGAGAAGGTAGGGATGATGGATACAATATTTTTCAAAACTTTCTCATCTGCACAGTCTATTTTATT
>NW_028242793.1:0-42531 GCF_964263255.1 Lissotriton vulgaris
GGAAGATGTCAGAAGGACTCAAAGGGCTAGTCAGCTGGCCTCCTGATCTGATACAGAATAGGGGGTCCCAGTGAAGAGGTATCGCAAGTACTCAAACAAAAGCTTTGGAACACACAATATTGGAAAATCACAGTCTAATAATTCTGCACACTGTTATTTATTCACAATGTGCTTATTCACATTTCTTATGACAAATTCATAACATGACTGTTATAGTGCCCCAGGGAGAAGGAGGGTGAGGGACGGTGTTTGTGTGGGGAAGGGATGTGCAAGGTAGGTCATTGTGACAATAATATCAATATATGATTCATAAACAATCACTACAACTGGCTTCAGACCACTGAGCCAGCACAATGGACGAGCTATTACTGCTCATAATTAAAAAGAAACCATGATAGCGATGATACTAATTAATAATTGGAATGATGGTTGCATCGACTGGTGAATGGTAATAGCCGTCGACGTTTCGACCCCAAAATTATTCTGGTAGGTATACGTCACACCTTAGACCGGGGTCTTCATCAGGACAAAAGAGCCCTGGGGAACACTGGTTTCTCTAAGGAAAATGGAATAAAAATGTTTATTATATTTACAGTGATAGGCAAATTGAAATTAAAACCGACGCACAGGGGCGCCCCAACACAATCTAATGGAACAGGAATTTATTCACCATGGAAAGTTGGGCTAATAAGCTCACAACATGAACAGGAGAACGGGGAGCGTCACTTGATCCGAATGAGATTGCCGGGATCGATATGTATCAGATCCAATAAATTCTCTTGCGAAAAACCACTTCCTGGGGATGTCAGAATAATCATCAGATTGCTATGAAAGAGAAATGAACATGAAGGACATATCAATAAGGTGTCCCTTCGATTCAATACTGAAACTATTAAGTGCAAAGAAACTGATCAAACACACTCTTGAGCTATTACTTAAATCACATGTGGCTCAGATAGTAACCGAATGGGAGGTAATTACTCCCTCATTGAGGTTGAGTCCGTACAGAGGAATCTTATATAAAACCAAAAAGGGTCCAGGACCGGCTCATAGGAACATACTACGGATGTCACCATACTTGAGACTTTTATGCTAGTACCAAAACGGTCTTGCCACCTCGGATTCAGAAAATTACAAGTGTAACAGTTATTAGATCATTGTAAGGTGTTTATTATATAGGGGATGCGTACCTAAATATGCCAACACTGGCGCATTGCCGCTGTGTTTGAAGCACTCCAAAAGCATGGAACCACCGTTTTTTTTTAGAAACGCTCGTTATGACATCAAATTTCTATAAAAATGAACGGATAATTCAGTTAGAGCCAAGTGTGTAGATGTGTAGATGTCAAAATCATGGCCAATTTCAATGGCCGCTACATACCTATTTCCGCTGACCACAGCCTTCACTCAATACTGGCGGGGGTATCCATTTCTCAACCAGAGCGCACTCACTCTAAAAAACGAAATGGCGACAATAAGGGAATTGCTCCACAGTGCACATATTGTAACTACAACAGCCAGTCGCAATGCTACTTCAAAGGTGAGAGATTCTAACCTTCAACACGGTAAACGTTGTTAATAATCCAACTCCTTCGGTCCCCGATCCTTATCTCAAACAAACAACCGACATACATTTAATCGGAAGAGGATGTACGCACTGACGTCAGGATGGTAAAAAAGAAGGACCGACTCCAGGAAAACCCGGAAGTGTTAATTAAGCCTCGGTTGTCATGACACCCGAACCGGCTTGCCACTGCGCGAGTCTTTGGCAGCAGTCTAGAGACCTACGGAAGCAGTTAAGTTATAACATCAGATCATGAAGTAACCATAGATTATCAGCATGGAATCTCCATTAGTCACTTTGATAGAATGTATCATGATTATATTACACGCAAAGCAACAGGTTACTAAGCGAAGTAGTGGTAAGGGTGTTTCGCCTGATTAAATTACACGCATAGCGACATGGTTATTAAGCAAAGTAGTGGTGAGGGTGTTTCACCTGAAGTACCAAGGTATGTACTCAGTGATATATAATGTTGTTACAAATGGTGTGGTCAGATATAATTCCCAAAAGCAATGACTGAGAAAAGTGTACCTAACTCTTTTGATGAACCTTATCATAAATATTCTGGTAGGATATAGGTACCACAAGGGAGTCATCAATTAGAATAGTATACATAATATTCCTGCAAACATACATTGTCTAAAGGCGTCACGCACCTCCTACACAGAGGGGTGTAGGCGACTGCATCCATTACTTATTCTAGGGCATCACGCACCTCCTATGCAGAGGGGTGTACATGATTTGACATATCAGGTCGCATCCTCTATTTTATGGTAAGAACTGCAAATTTACGTGCACCTCTCACACACGAGGGTGAAAACAGGAGTTTGCAGCTATAGACCACAACTTAATAAATACCGATGATTCAAAGTGAATTCGCAGACAACTTTCGGATGGAATAAGTTACAAGAAAATAAGTAATGACCCATCAAAAGATCTGGCCTCTGAAATCCTGCAAGTCACTCAGAGGGAATTGACTCATGCACTCACTCACAGACCTACTCACAAGGGAATTGCTCCACAGTGCACATATTGTAACTACAACAGCTAGTCGCAATGCTAATTCAAAGGTGAGAGATTCTAACCTTCAACACGGCAAACGTTGTTAATAATCCAACTCCTTCGGTCACCCGATCCTTGTCTCAAACAAACAGCCGACATACATTTAATCGGAAGAGGACATACGCACTGACGTCGGGATGATAAAAAAGAAGGACGGACTCCGGGAAAACCCGGAAGTATTAATTAAGCTTTGGTTGTCATGACACCCGAACCGGCTTGCCACTGCGCGAGTCTTTGGCAGCAGGCTAGAGACCTACGGAAGCAGTTAAGTTATAACATCGGATCATGTCACAGACTCATGCACTCACTCATAGACCTACTCATAAACTCATGGACCCAGGGTCAGACATACTCAGAGACTCATACAGTCACACCCAGATGAAGTTAGAGACTCATGCATGTACTCATAGTGTTATACAAAGAGTCACTCACTCAGTTAGAGACTGACACATAGAGCCACTCAAAGATCTACTGAGACACTCAAACACGGCCACACAGACCGACTCAGGGACTCAGACACCCACTTACAGAAACACTCAGAGACTTACGGACCCAGTCACAAACCCAATCAGAGACTCATGCACCCACTCACAGATCCACTCAAACTGTTGCAGACCCAATCAGATATGTAGGCACACCCCCAGAGACCCACTCAAAGACTCATGTACTCACTCGCAGACCCAATCATAGACTTTTGCAATCACTTAAAGCCTCACCCAGAATCATGGACTCAGTGACAGACATACTCCAGGACTTATGCATTCATACACGGATGCAGTTAGAGATTCATGTATTTACTCACAGAGTCATAGAGAGACAATCACCCAATTAGAGGCCAACTTATAGATTCATAGACACTCTCATAGACCTACTGGGACGCTCAAGCACTCATACACAGAACCACTCAGAGATTTCCATATCCACTCACATATGCACTAAGAGAGTTACATCCTCAGTCACAGAACCATTTAGACACTCATGCACCTAGTCACAGTCCCACTCACACACTGACGCACCCATTGACAGACCACTCAGAGACTCACGTACCTACTGAGACACTTATGCACCCACTCCTATACCCATTCACACACTCAGATACCCATCTACTGAATTACTCACATAGTCTCCCACTGGGATATCAAATAATAGGTATAAAAATGAGAATTCAAGTAAAAGATTCTAAATGTGTTATTGTACATTGAAATCATGCTTTTGCTTTGTGAAGCTGCGAAGGAGTCGCAGCTCCTAAATTATTATTCTTTTTAAGGTTTGAATACAATAGTTTTTTATTATTGGGTAAGGGTGTCTCAGAAGATAGCCTTTATGTTCATTGTAAGTATGTAATAGCTACATATAAGACAGGATGTAGAGTTTCATGTTGGCAAGAATCACCCTGTTGCCTTCATCTGTAAAGTGAACTCCATCATTTCTGTAAATTCAAAGCATGTTGAAAATGAGATTTTTGTTGTAGATAGAGCCCATGTTATGGTATCTGAGGAATGCAGAAATACCTGTATTGTAAATACAATAGAGAGAGGACAGGGGCAAGGCACCATACCACCCACATAACCAATAAACACAACAAATTGGTACATGCCAGTGATACACCAGAAGATAAGGGTGTATCTGAAATGTCAGAGCATGAGCTCTGGTGCAAGTGTGCCCACTATTGTAGCTAAGACCACAGATGCATAACTCATGGGGAAGTCAATCTTAATGGAAAAGGAAACCTCACACACTTATTAGTGTCATGCTTCATCATAGGAATCCCCTCCCCATCCTAGTAAGACAATGTCACCCGGACGGACTCAATCCTCCTAGACTGACTAGTTAGGAGGGAGTTCTTACATAAAACTAACTGGACAACTCTGTTGAACTGGTGATCCAGATGAAAAAAGTAAAAAATACCTTAGAGTTCCCGGGGGAACACTACCCTCATTCATGGGACCCTAGGTAGGATTAAAAACGAAAACATATTTGGGTCTTGGAGTACTATGTCTCACCCCCAAATTCTTTCCAACATGTTTCTGCCCACTATCTTTACCCAAAACGGTCTGGGGCATTCGTCAGGGCAATGGATCCCTACAGAATTTTTTTAACTACCTATACAGGTTGAAATTAGTGCTAATTACATAGAGATGTGGTGGCTTCCTAGTTAAGTCCTATCATAATTACCTGCCTGCGGTTGGAACACTTTTTCTTATTCCCTACAGTAGATGAAGATCAGAGAAAAAAGGTCTAATAATTATTCAAAAAATAAAACCATATATCTAGTAGTTTAGTATCTGGTTAGGCTCAGGACATCTCAGGTCAGTGTGGCCCCTGTGATTAATATCACTAGACAAACATGTGCCAGCTGTCAAACGTGGTCTCAAAAAGAAGCATTAAAACATTTGTGCTATATAATGTTAGGGCAGCTAGCCCATGTGTCACTACTTCTAGTTTTATATTATAATTATTATCACTAAATTAAAAAGCATACATCCCTTACCATCTGGTCAGGGTGCTACCAACCTCTACGTCACAGAGAGGGCAGGGTCCTTTATAGACAACCACTAACATATAAGAAAAGAAAGAGAAACCACAGACGCCATCTCGTGAATTCATGCTAGGTTTTCAGGAAAAATTTGACAAAATTGCTGCCCGTACGTGCCTACTATCAAACCAGCTATTCAGGAAGCCCTTAATCATGGATGTATGTTGTTACAACGCATACTTTTACAACGCATACCTTTACAATGCATTTTTTACACCGCAACATCCATTACAACGCATTCCATTACAACGCATGCCATTACAACGAAATCTTTAAAACTACATTTACAACGTTTCCACTACAACGCATACTACATTTACAACGCATACCATTACAACGCATACCATTACATTGCCTGTATGGTAAGTATTGGATAGTGTAGGGGTAAAAATTACTATTCTAACTCCAGGAGGTGCAACAGTAGGGTAAGTGTTGGATAGTGTAGAGGTTAAAATTACTATTCTAACTCCAGGGGGTGCAACAGTAGGTTCAGTATTGGATAGTGTAGGGGTACAAATTACTATTCTAGCTCCAGGGGGTGCAACAGTAGGGTAAGTGTTGGATAGTGTAGGTATGCGTTGTAATGGTATGCGTTGTAATGACTGCGTTGTAAAGGTATGCGTTGTAGTGGTATGCGTTGTAGTGACATGCATTGTAATGGTTGCGTTGTAATGCCATGCGTTGTAATGGATGTTGAGGTGTAAAAGTTTTGTTGTAAAGGTAGTGCGTTGTAAAAGTTGCGTTGTAAGTGTTGTTTTCCCTTAATCATCAGTAGCCAGGTGCCAGAGTGTATCCCTCTTGGGTATGTTCTCATTATGGTGCCTATAGCTGCAGGGTACATGTTACTCTTAAAGGACGTCAAATATTCAGATGACTGCTAGATGTACATATTATATAGGAAAAGGCTGACTGCCATATGAATGCTCCGCTGCAAAACATATGTATCACAACTTTTTGTTGTTAGTGTGTAGCAGTAAGTAAAAGTATCTCTGTTCATATCCTTTGTTTAACAACAAGCATTGATCCTCTCATCCTCATACATCGTCCCTTACACACAATTGCGCTGGTATACTATCATAGTTCTTCAGTTTTTAAGTTTATGCCCCACCCGTCAGGGGACGTGTGTAACCATTCATCTCAGGCATATCAAGCCAGTTTTATGAGGTGATGCAAAAATCAAATCAAATCAAATAAACTTTATTCGATTTTTTTCATTTAAAAATCATAAAAGTCGCCCTTGACTATCGAGCTGAATTGCCTAACGTGAAACAACCTATCAGGCTATTTAGCTTGGTTCTTGCTCTGCTCTCGCTGCCTATTCAGAGCTCTCCCTAGTGAGAGTACTAGGGCTGCGAGCTAGTCGGATCGAATTTACATCTTTGCTGGCATTAACACGCTGTGTAATTCATTTTTAAGGAGATTTTAAAATCGAACATTATTCTTTGTTGGGGGCTTCTAAATTGCATATTTTAAGGGGAATTTTATCTAGGTACACTGACACCCCTCTACACGCTATTGCTTCATTTTCCCTGCCTCGCCCAGCCGTTTATTGACCCGGTGTAGGCGGCGGTGGGCGCCATCTTTGGGGTGGCTGGGGCTGCGCTCTAGTCGTGCCGGCCTCCCACCCTCCTCACACCCTATATAACTGGTACTATGACCAGACGGCGCAGCGGGCTGGCGCAGCGGGCGCGCGCCGAAGCCGCGCCTAAGCGAAGCCCGTCTGCGCCCGTCCGCGACCGGACACGGCCCAGGGCCATAACCCCTGGCCCTCTAGTGTGCTATTCACCCCAGCAATTAAGACAGTTGAACCCTGGCCACTCTCGCCAACACTGTATCATTCTGACTCTTTCTACTGCAGTGGGTGTTACCCCTCCCCCTTGTCCTGGGTGCCAATACCAACTTCCGCAACCTTGTTTGCCAGGTTCCTCAGCCTTAGACGCCCCTAGTAATATATTCTCTCATGATTCGGATATCACCCACTCTCATGGCTGTCGAGCAGCGCTCATTAATACGCGCTCCCTTCCGTGCCACAGCTTACAGATTAGCGAGTTCATTTTCGCTCATAATCTTGACTTCCTTTTCGCCACTGAAACCTGGGGAGATGCTGGCTCAGGACCAGACTTCTGCCTTGCAACCCCTGAGGGCTATAGTGTTGCTAGGCATGATAGACATATAGGAAGAGGTGGCGGACTCGCCATTATCTATAAGAATCAGTACCGTACTACATTCGATCCCATACAGTCCACTAATTGTGAAGCAGCTACTTTTTCTATTAATATTAATTACAAACAAGCCCTCAAAGGAATTTTGCTATATCGACCTCCTGGGCCTCGAAATTCCTTTCTTGCTACACTTTCTGATTTTAATGACCACATCATAAGCTCGACGGAATACATGATACTGGGAGATTTTAACTTCCCTTTGGAAGAACGGGGCAACCATGACACCACTCAACTCACTGCTGACTTCCTAACTTTAGGACTTCAACAACTGGTAAAGGGAACCACACACCAGGCGGGACACACACTAGATGGTTTGTTTACCAACAACCCAGACATCTCTGTATTAGACACTCTTCCTCTTACGTGGTCAGATCACAGGGCCATTATCTTTGGTTTACATACCCGGCTTGCTAACCCTCCCCCCTCCAGGCCACGAACAAGGATAGGGACTTGTGCCTGGAAGAATGCAGATATTCTTCAGATGGTGGACATCCTGACACTTTCCTCTCCCACGGGTTGAGCCAACCCTGCTCTCTCAGCCTCCGACTTCCAAGACTGGATTCGGAACGCTGCTGATCAGGTGGCCCCGGAGAAGTTTATGCGACCCAATAGAACAGCTCCGTCGGCGGCTTGGTACACCGAAGAGCTTAGGCTCCACCGACAACATTGCAGGAACCTAGAAAGGCGTTGGAGGAAATTCTATTGCCCCATAGCCAAGCAATCCTACAAAGATGCCCTGACAGTATACAAAAAGGCTATTACTGCCCGAAAAATTGCCTTCTTCTCGGCTCAAATAGAGAATGCCAGGAACTCTGCTAGAGAACTGTTCTCAGTGGTCACTACTCTGTCCATGACTTCTATGGGTCCCGGGGCTGAACCCTCTCAGTCTTTCTGTAACGCTCTGTCCAGTTTTTTCACCACTAAGGTGGCAGATATTTACGCATCCTTTGCAGGGGATGCAGGGACAAGATCCAAAGCTTGCAGCGAGGAAGGACTAGCCATTGATCACGATCCCTTCTCCTCCTTTGCCCCCACCACGCAAGATCAAATCAGCAGACTCGTGTCTACTATCAAGTCTGGCTCCCCCTTGGACCCCTGTCCCCCCTCAGTGATGGCCAACCTCAGTGAGGTGTTCTCTCGTCCACTTATGGAAATCTGTAACACCGTATTTCAAACTGGGCACTATCCAGCTTCTTGGAAGAAGGCAGTGATCAAACCCCTTTTGAAAAAACCCTCCCTGGACCCTACAGCTCTGGCCAGCTATAGACCTATTGCGTGTCTCCCCTTTCCTGCCAAAATATGCGAATCTCTGATGAATAAACAACTCTCAGAGTTCGTCGATACTCACCAACTGCTCGACGAAACGCAGTTTGGCTTCAGGAAAGGGCATGGAACCGAGACCGCTTTAATAAAGGCCTCAGATGAGATCAGAGCCATTATGGACCAGGGAGGTGTGGCCGTCCTGATCCTTTTGGACCTGTCCGCAGCCTTTGACACGGTCGACCATGCTATTCTGGTCGACCGTGTCACAGCCCTGGGGATAAACGGTATGGCTAGAGATCTTATTTCATCTTTTCTGGCCAACCGTACCCAGACAGTGAAGTTGGGTAATTTCTATTCTGCTGTCTCTGCACTCCCATGTGGAGTCCCACAGGGTTCCTCGCTAAGTCCAACGCTATTTAATATCTATGTAGCGGACTTAGCGAGGGTAATAAAGGCCCATGGGTTGCGACTTACGTCTTACGCAGACGACACCCAACTGGTTCTGGCGATCCATAAGGACGGCCCAGTGGTGGCAGCTAATTTCCAAAAGGCTATGCTTGCTGTCAGTACCTGGATGTCCTCCAATTGTCTGAGGCTTAACTCGGACAAAACCGAGGTCATGACCTTCGGTAAACTCTCCCCGGAATGGTCCTCCATCTGGTGGCCTAACCAGCTGGGCTCTCCCCCTGTCCCAGTAGAAAAAGCCAGAAACCTGGGAGTTATTTTTGACAGCAAGCTGTCATTCAACCTTCACGTCAATAAGGTTGTGTCATCCGCGTTCTTTATTTTAAAGAAAATTAGGAAACTACTGCCTTACCTCCCTACCTCAGCTGGGAAGACCCTGGTCTCTACCCTAGTGTTTTCTAAAATTGACTACGGGAATGCCCTCTTTCTTAATACTCAGAAACTCGTTCTATCTAAGTTGCAGTCCATACAGAATGCGGCTGCAAGAATCCTTCTTGACATCCCCCGCCGCCAGCCTACTACTCCCGCCATTCGTCATCTGCATTGGCTAAGAGTAGAGGGCCGCATTAAATTCAAGGCCCTCTGCATTGCCTACAAGGCAGTGCACGGCGTTGGACCTAAGTTTCTGACTGAAGCGTTTCAGTTGTATACCCCTAAAAGGCAGCTGAGATCCGCCAACACCTACCTCCTGCCGGTACTTCGCAAGAGAACGGCAACCTGGGGAGACAGGCGTTTCCTGGTTGCTACTCCCAAACTTTGGAACCTTTTGCCACTCATGATTAAAACTGCCCCCAATCTGATGAGCTTTCGTAGGCTACTAAAGACATGGTTGTTCAACCAGTAAGCTTGCTGTTCGGTCCCTCTAGCCTCCACATGCGCCGAGACACCTTCGGGTATTTGTTTGCGCAATAAAAAATCTCGAAAATAAATAAATAAATAAATATAACGTTCATATTGCCAAAACGTGTCCGTAAGGGTGAAGCGTGATGTTTGGTAGTCTAAAGAGTGATTAACAGACACACACACAACCACACACAATTAGACAGGACTAATACCCCTCTGTATAGTGGGTCCCCACTTACTTCATCAAAAGTTACCTCCCGGCCATTGTAGCTATCTTTCTCCTGCTCTATGGCGAAATAAAAGTTGGCGGTATGGCGGGCTGCGACTTAAAGCATCCGCTTCCAACCACGCGTCGGCACCACCTGACCCCGATATTGTTGTGTCTCAATCAGGCAGGGGAAAACTCTCTGTTTCTGGGAGTTGTAGTCCTGAATTGCTAATAGGCATTACGGTGTGATTTAAAGCAAATTAAGGAATCGTAAGGACACATTCTTATCCGTATATGCATCTGAACATCCTGTTGGCATCACCTGACTGCGATATCTTCATTGAGTCTCAATCAGACGAGGCAAAAATCTCTCTGTTTCTGGGAGTTGTTGTCCTGAAAGGCTAATACACATTAGGCGGTGATTTATAGCAAATTAAGGAATCATAATGACACCTTCTTATGCGTATATACTTGTCTGTTTTTAACATTGGTAAAGGTGGCAGTGCCAATTGTATCATTATTATAATTATTATTATTAAGGAATTTGTAGAGTGCACAGCTACCCCCAACAGGGGTGTCCCAGCGCTGAGGCAGACTCAAGCAGACAGTTGAGAAGAGAAAGCTAGGTGCTAGTGAAAAACCAAGTTTACAGAGCACGCCAAAAAGCGAGTTCTGACTCCGAAAGCGGATGGTGAGTGGCAAGGTATTCCGAAGTTTAAAGGTTCTGACCTCAAAGGCTCTGCCACCTGTCCTGACATAGCGAAAAGGGGGGATGGCAAGGAGATACTGGTGGTTAGAACGCAGGGTCCGGTTGTGATGGAAGTGTTGGAGTCTAGCTCTCAGATAGGCCGGGCCTAGTTCCTGGAATGCTCTAAATGCCTTATGTATTCATAGCATCTTTTGGTCACTTGTAATGCTGTTATGGTTGATTCAATATTCTAAATCTTTATTATTACTCTGCAGACAAGTACCAGTTATAGCGTTGTCTCTCGTCATCACGCCCTGCCTCCAGCACAGATAGCTAACTCTAGGTCTTCAACCTTAGATCACTTGTTTTCTTTTTGGTTATAGACAACAATGTATTAGTCTTGGAACCGTTACCTCTGTATTATTTAGACTCACCTTATGGGCTCTTGCCACCAATGCCTATATTAGCTCTCATTATGAGATAAGTATTCTGGCGGTTGGTAAGTTACTCAAAACCACCCAGGTGTGTTAAGTCCTGTGTGCTCAGCGCCGTGTACATGTATGGTGGGGTACCTGTCGCATACCCCATAAAGAAGACACCGGAGTCGGAGCATCTGATGGTACGTCTTTATTGACTACAATGCTCGTAATAACTTGTTCCCCATTTCCTGTATCCATTTCCGGTCCCGCCCCTTCCTGCTTGCCTGCCCTGTCCCTAGACAGAGGTCAGGCATACCGATATGACACCTCCCCCTTTTGTACAAAGTCTTACTGTCTCTCATATCTCTTCGATGAGACGTGCTGGCCTTCTGACTTGTCTTCTGGGGCGGCTCGATTGCTCTGGTATCCTGGTGCGGAGATCCGTGGTGTCATCAGGTCTCGCTGGGCTATAGTGACCTCGGTCACTGTTTTCACTTTGGCTCATTGAGTCACTGGAGGCTTCACGTGGCTGGGCCTCATGGTGGCTATTGGAATTGCACTTCTTGAAATGCGAGATGTTTCTAGTAATCCGTTTGTGGTCAGCCTCCGCTGTGATCATAGTCCCTTTTCGTCTGCTGACTTTAAGAGGATGAGCGAGGTAGCGACTGTCTGCTTTTGTTCTTCGGTCATCCCGGACCATTACCCAGTCTCCCTCTTGGATGTCAGTGTGTCTGGCTCGTCTGCGCCGGTCCGCATACGTCTTCATTTGTAGTTTCTTTTCGTAATCTATCTTGACTAATGTGTCATGATCAATATTCACAGTCCGTGGCTGGAGTGTGCTATCCAGCGTGGGCAGTCGAGTGCGGGGAGTCCTTCCTAGCATCACAGTGGCCGGACACTGATTAGTGGTGTTGTGCGGCGTGGTGCGATATGCCCGTAGTACTTCGTTCAGGGCTTGCTGGATGTCTCGATGAGTTAACTCTGCTTGCTGAACTGCCTTTTTCAGAGTCCCCATAAAGCGTTCCACGATACCATTGGCTTGAGGCCACAGTGGTGTGATTTTCTGGTGCTTGAAGTTGAGGTGTTCTGCGAACTCTGCAAATTCATGGCCGTTGAATGGGGGCCCGTTGTCGGATTTGACTCACAGCGGGATGCCCCATGCTGCGAAGATTTCATCGAGCACTGGAATCACGGTGGTCGCTCTGGTGGATGACACTAAGTGTGCGAATGGAAATCGGGAGTATTCGTCCATGACGACGACAATGTATTGACCTGATTTTAGAGGACCAAAGAAGTCGATGGCGACTTGTTGCCATACCCCTTCTGGGAGTTCTGACATTTGGAGGGGAGCGGGTGGTTCTTCGCGACTCACTAGTTGACATGGGACGCAGTCTTTGAGGGTAGTCTCCACCATCTGATCCAGTGTGGGGAACCAGACACGTTCCCGTAGTGCCTTCTTCGTGGCACTTATGCCTCTGTGACCTTCATGGGCGAGGTTGATCACTCCTTGATGTAGGCCTTGTGGGATCACAATCCTCCCCCCTCTCAGGAGTAGACCGTCTTCACTGATGGACAGTTCTTCTTGGACATGGTTGAATGCTACCAGGTCACGGATGTGCTGACTGGAGTCTTGTGATGTGTCCTTTACGTGGCGCCAGGAGTTGCTGCGTACACGGTCCATGACATCTTGCAGGACTGAATTTGCGCTGATGCCTCCTGGATGGCTTCCAGTGGGACTGTAGGTGGGCAGGCGGTGCCAACGACAAAATGAATGTATTCCTCTGCCAGGGAGTGCGCCACACCTGTGAGTGGTTGGGGTCGGGACATATAGTCAGCTGGATTTTCTGCTTTTCCCGGCTTGTGGACGATGGTGTAGATGTAGTCCTGGAGACGTAGTCACCATCGTTCAATGCGCGGTGACATCTTGACGTTGGGGTTGCCAAAGATGGTGACAAGGGCTTGGTGGTCTGTGATAATTGTGAAATGCTTCCCATACACAAAGAGATGAAAATGTTTGCACGCCCACACCACCGCCAGGCTTTCTTTCTCTGGTTGGGAGTACGGTTTCTCGGTATCTGTAAGGCTGCGACTGGCATACGCAATGATGTGGCGTTGATCTGAGTCCTCTTGATATTGCGCCAGGATAGCACCTAGACCTACAGGGCTAGCATCAACAGTGATTTCCGGTCTCTTTCTGGTGTCAAAATAGGCAAGATTGATGGCTGAACTGACGGCCTGTTTGATCTTGGCGAATGCCTGTTCACACGCGGTTGACCACATGAACGGTTGACCCTGACATGTGAGCTCTCTTAAGGGATAGCTGATGGTAGCGTAATCCCGGATGTAGCGTGCGCAGTAGCTTGCCATTCCGAGGAAAGAGCGGAGATCGCTGACGTCTCGGGGTGTCGGGGTGTCAGCCAGAGCAGACACCTTCTCTGGGCCTGGTTTCATTCCGTCTCTGGAAAAAATATGACCGTAGAATTTCAAAGTGGTCTTATGAAACTCGCATTTGTTTGCATTTAATGTCAGGTTGGCGTTCAGCAGAGCATGGCATACTCTGTCCAGAGCAGTATCATGTTCAGTCTGGTCTTTCCCAAAAACTAGTAGGTCGTCGCTGTAATTGAAAGCGTTGGGAATCCCTTGGATGACTCGCCGAATGGCCTCTTGGAAGATTTCGGCGGCCGAAGAGATGCCAAAGTTCAGTCGCTTATAGTGAAAAAGGCCTTGATGTGTTGTGAAGGTTGTGATATACCGCGACTTGTCATGGAGCTCCAGCTGGTGATAACCTTTGTTAAGGTCAAGCTTGGAGAATACTGTAGCTCCATTGAGGCGAGTAATCATATCGCTTATATGTGGCCCTGGATGGCGCTCCCGCTCGATGGCAGTGTTGGGCGCGCGCATGTCCACACATAAACGCACTTTATTATCTTGTCCTTTCTTGGGTACTACTACGACCGGTGACACCCATGGGGTCGGTCCCGAAGTGCGCTGGATGATGTCTGTCTTGAAGTTCATCGTCTACAGCTTGTTGTAAATGAAAGGGCACCTTTCTGTGATGTTGAGCGACTGGGGTCACACGTTCGTCGATGTGCAATTTTACTTTGAAGTGGTTGAGTTTACCTAGTCCTTTGAAGAGGTTCGGGAATTTTGCAACGATGTCGGGGGCATCTTCAGTCATGTAGAGAAGTTCCACTAGCTTTAGTCTTTCAGCTGTTGGCAAACTGAGCAGGCAGTTAGCTAAATCTGGTCCTTCAACGACATGGATATACGCTGGGATCTTCCGGTCTTTGTATGATAAAGTCGTGTTGAAGCGACCTAAACATGGCAGTGGTTTTCTTAACATCCACGTGAGTATGCGGACAGCTGCTGGCTCTAGCTTGGGTTGTGGGTTCATGCTTTAGTACTCAAGCGTGCAGATGTAGTTTAACGACGCTCCTGAGTCAAGGAAAAACTTGGCCGGGTGGTCTCCAATCCGGATGTCCAATTTCGGGTACTTCTTCAGGCGATCAGGGTCTGACACCATGCAGATGTATTCATCACTGTCTTGTGACACAGGCATGTGTGATAATGACTCGCTGGACGTTGATCTCTGTGATCGATACAAGCTTGCTGACCGGCTTTGTGAGCTATACGAGCTTGCTGACCGAACACTTGACCTGGAAGAGCTGGAGGAGCGTCCTTCCCTTCCTTTTACTGCGCAAACGTGGTGTCGTGTGGTAGGTCGGGTTTTTATAAGGCCTTCGCCTTGACCGTTGGGTCTGACAAACTGTCTCAAAGTGATTTTCCCTCCCACAGCGATGGCATCGCTGGCCGATGGCTGTGCATTTTCCTGAATGAGGATAGTCCTGTCCACACCTGTAGCATGCTGGCGCAGTTTTGCTGGATTTTGTATGTCGTGACTCATGTCGGGATGATGTCCTCCTAGAGGTCATGAAATGAGCTGGTTTGCTTGATCTGTGAGAGTCTATTTTGTGCCTCGTGTCTTTATGTGCTTGCATCCGGAATGCTTGTTCCTTCCTCTCAGTCTTGTGGGTCTCCATCTTCTTCGCGTGGTCTTCTGCTTGGTCGTTGATTCTCGTTAGTTCCTCAATTTCCTCAAGAGTGTAATGTTTTTTTAGTAGCCGCCGGCGTAGCGACTCAGATTGGCAGCCTTCGATTATGCGGAGTCGCAGGGCATCTTCAGTGTTGAAGTCATCAAACTCGCAGTGGCGCGCTAGTCTTCTGATGCGCACGATGAAATCACACATGCGCTCTTCTTTCCCTTGGGTGGCTAAGTTGAACATATAGCGTTCGTAATCCAAGTTACGCTTATGTAGAAATCTTCTGTCAAGGGCTCCCTTTACGTCGTCATAAGGGGCAGGGGCTGCATTCGGCAGTTCTTTGATGATCTGCGCGATGTCCTTTCCTACTAAGTTTCGTAGGGCTATAAGTTTCTGCTTGGGGTCCTGTACTTGAGACCCAGTCATGTAGTCTTCAAAGTCCTCGGCCCAGCTCTTCCATTTGGGCCCCATGCTGTTGCCGGACGTCAGTTCTAGAGGTTCCGGTGGCCCTAGGTAAGGTACTCCCATGTGTGTCTGGGGGATCGGCGCTGGGTTGCCTAGGGCTGCTGGGCCCGGTGGGTTGCCTGGAGCCGTCGTTCCTCCTGAGGCACCTGTAGAGCTGGTGACAGACATTCTGGTCTATTCACACCACCTAGTGAGCTCCTGTGGCTTAATTTGCAGTGTCTCTGAGCTTTCCCGCTTCTTCTTAGTGGCTTGAGGGTTGTAGCTTTGGTGGCACCTGACTTCAAAATGGCCGCCTCTCCAAAGTCATGTGGGGTCTGTAGCCAGTGCCTGACCTTAAGATGGCCGCTTCTCGGGATGCTGCACTGTATTGGGTCTTGCTTCCCGCCCTTATGAATTGCTTCAATGCCCCTCTTTCGAAATGTAGGACTCACCCCAGTGTTCTTGCGCCCACTCGCCAGGGCTGGGGTCTTTATTGGCACTTCCGTCCGCTTTGCGCCGCTTCTGTGGTGCGAATTCCGCCAAAATCACGTTTAATTCAAGTGAGGGGTCTGTGACTGCTTGGCCTCCGCTGTGGTCCTTGTTTCTGTGGCGCCTTTCGCGCGGGCTCGCACGCCCTCGGCAGCTCCCGAACACGGCGCGCAGAATGCTTTAGTTTTTCGTGCTCTTTCGCGCTGTCGGGCGATCGGCTGCAGACTCGCTGGTTGAGGGCCGTGCACGGACGGTTGGGGCTGCATCAGATTGCGGTGGGCATACAGGGATCCCACCCTCGTCGCCAGTGTCGCATACCCCATAAAGAAGACACCGGAGTCGGAGCATCTGATGGTACGTCTTTATTTATTGACTACCATGCTCGTAATAACTTGTTCCCCATTTCCTGTTTCCCTTTCCGGTCCCGCCCCTTCCTGCTTGCCTGCCCTGTCCCTAGACAGAGGTCAGGCATAACGATATGACAGTACCCTTTTACTAGTTGTTATTCAAACATCCCCAGGGAATCTCATCATTTAAAGCAAACACAAGGAGATGATGGACAAAGTGCTGAAACCTTTCAGACACTCACCCCCAGTCACAGATCTGGGTTGAATCTATCATCATTCTTAAGCTCACTCCACCACCCCAGTTCAGACATGGCCATATGCAAATCAGTCTCACCCTGTGCTTCATTGGATCAGTCCAGCGCCGAACTGCCAAGCCAGGTCTTCCCTGAACCGGAAACAAGCATTTGTTTGCTTTAATCTCATCATTTAAACCATGTACATCAGTGCGTAGTCTATAGACTCATCTCTGTTGAAACAGAAACAGGTGTCCACTTATGTCGGGGCGTTTTTGTGTCAATCTTTCCAAAATGTACCACTCCATGTCATTATTTTTGTGACCTGCTTCTAGGTAGTGTTGTGTAAGTTTTGTGGCTTCTCTTTTGCACCGAATGGTGCTGAGATGCTTGGAAATTCTTGTATGTATCTTCTTTTTTGTCATGCCCACATAAAGTAATTTACATGTGCATCTAACATTTTTGGTGTTACAATTCGTAAGGTTTTTTTAATTTCCAAGGAGTCTTTAATCCAATTTTCAACTTTTTTTGTCATCAGGCATGCACCACAATTCCCACAAAGTGAATGCCCTACAGGAGGGGGTAAGTTCCAGAGTGTTCATTGTGTATTCGACTGGCTGCATTTTTTGGAGCGTGTATGTACCACAGAATCCTTAATACTAGTCCCTTTCTTAAAGAGAACATTGGCTTTTCCATCCTCAAGCAACCGGTTGTAAGTATGTTCCAATTTTTCTTTATTATTTTTTGGAAAGGTTTGGACAGAGTATTATATGTTGAAACACCGATAATGTTGTCTTTAGTTGGTCTTTTCCAGCTTTCCAGCAGTAGGTCCCTGTTATTATTAAGAGTTCTCTTGTCAGCTGCTTTTTTCAGTCTTTTTGGGTATTGTTTTTCAAAGAGTTTAAAGGTTAGTGTTTTAGCATGTTCCTTATATTCACTCATTCCGGTGCAGTTGCGCCTTAATCTAAAAATTGACCCACAGGGAGATTCTCCCATAGGCTGCGCGGATGAAAACTGTTGAACCACAGTAAATTGTTGCGGTCAGTGGGATTATAGTACACCTCTGACACTAATTCACCATTGTTTACCTGTATGAGATGGTATAAAAAGGGGAGCTTGGAACCTCCTATGGACATTGTGAAACGTAGGTGGGGGTGAAGGGCATTCAGCCACATTGCAAACGTTGTTGCTTCCTCCTGTGTACCTCTCCACGTCACCAACACATCATCAATATAATGCCTCCACATGCGTATGTTTTTCATGTATCGATTTGAATCTGTCTGGATGAATTCTGCCTCAAGCGCATGGACATAGAGGCACGCCAGGCTTGGCGCAAACGTGCGTCCCATGGAAGTACCATGGACTTGGAGATAGTACTGCCCTTCAAATTCGAAAAAATGTCTTCTGGTGAGTGCCAGATGTGCCAAATCCAATAAAAAATCTCCGGGGATAATGGAGTTCCACTCAGTGGTGTTTAGGATTTTTTCAACCACTTTAAGGGTGGCCTCCTGCGTAATATTAGTGTAAAGTGACTCTACACCCAAACTCAGGAGAATTTCTTTAGTGTCAAAGGGATATTCTTTTATCAAATTAGGGATGTCTTTGGTGTCCATTAGGTAAGATGGCATTTTCTTCACCAATGGCTGCAGTAAGACATAACAAAATTCAGATAAAGGTTCAAGGATCGAACCAATTCTTGAGACTATAGGTCCACCAGTAATGTAGTGTGTGATAAGGTATTCAACTTTTCATTAAATCTGTTAGTCTTACACTCCCAATCGAGATATCTTACTTCCGTTCTCTTCCGTTTATAATTGGGGCTACAAAGAATCACTTTCCATGACCACGAATGACTTCAATGTCGCACAATATATGGATGAACACGATCTCCAACTGGATGGTATAACTCCAAACCCATATACCATCCAGTTGGAGATCGTGTTCGTCCACATATTGTGCGACATTGAAGTCGTTCGTGGTCATGGAAAGTGATTCTTTGTAGCCCCAATTATAAACAGAAGAGAACGGAAGTAAGATATCTCGATTGGGAGTGTAAGACTAACATATTTAATGAAAAGTTGAATACCTTATCACACACTACATTACTGGATCGGCGATACACTCCATTATGAAATGACTGGATGTTTATGAATCTCCTTTCTGACTTAACTGGGGCATTGCTATTTAAACTTTCTTGATTTACCATCACATATGGTTCATGCTGGTGATACCGTCCTCCTTGAATTAAGAGGAATAAATGGGTTTTAAACGTCCCCTGTACATGTGGGCTTGACTGCCTGGAAGAGGTCCTGAGGAAGGTGGCCTCGTGCCGCCGAAACTCGCGTCGACCAAGTGCGGGGTCTCAGACTGAGTTTTTAGACCTACTAGTTGGCGGGGGGCTGCCTGCCAATTAAGACTCAGTTCCCTTTTCAGATGCTGAGGGTTTGAATGGAGTGATAGTATGAATGTGTTAGCATGTTGTTATTGATTGTGTGACATCAGGGGTACATGAATTTGTATAAATAGTTTTTTTGTGTATATAGTTATTGTCATAATATATTTTTCTTGTTGTATGAACCATGAAATTATTTATGTAATGTAACCTATGTGACAAAATGTTTCTTATGAATTGAATTATTATGGAAAAATATAAAAACTTGAGAATAATGCTTAATAGAAAATAAAAAGCTTCATACATTTTTTGAAAAAAAGTTTGTTGTGAATCTGTCACCTATGTCATACTAAGAATGGGATGTATTCCTGAATTGAAAAAATGTGGCCATTGAGGGAACACTTTTCTCTTTGTTTTGTTCTATTCTTCCCCTCTGTACCCTGGCCGTAGCTCTAACTTTGAGGGGGTCCCATCATAATTGCTACGGGTGTCATTTAATGGTCTTAGGCATTCCTCTTGGTACATTAGTTTCGGGAGGATAACACTTGCACCCCCCTTGTCCGCAAGTAATATTTGCCCAGGGAGTCCAAGGCTCCTTTCTCCTCTTTTCTTAAGTTGTTAAAAGCATTGTTAGTTGTTTTCACAATGCTGTCCGTTTCTCTGTTAACTGATTTCGCAAATGCCAGCACCTCTACTGGCATAGTTGATGCTGGAGGTGTAAAAGTTGATTTTTGTCGCAAACCAGTGTTTCTTTTATACTCTGCAATAGATCTATTTTCGAAGAAGACTTTGAGTCTAATTTTTCTGAAAAACTCAGCTGTTTCTATCTTGGTTCGTCTTTGTTCAAGACGGTTGCTGAGGTGAAACACTAAGCTTCGTTGGGGTATTAGGACTTGCTTGTGCTGGGTTGTTCTTCCCAAACTGGCACGCTTGTCCATCCTGCCTCCTGATTCTGCAACATAACTCCTTTTCTCCTCCCTTTGCCCCTTCCTGAGCCTCGATATAAAAAAGGCATTCGTTGATTGGGGCAGTACCAGGGTGCAGCTTGTAGGTGCATAAACGCAGGACCATCATAATTGGGTGGTGCTCCATAGTTTTCTCCCCACCCGCCCCCGCCGTTATCACCTTGGCCTGGGGATGGTCCGAACTGAGGCACCGGATGTGGGAATCTTTTTTGATTTTGGAAACCGCATTGGTTCGGACACCTATCTATCAAACTTACTGTATTCCCCATGTGATACTGATGAAGTACTATTACAGGAGTACTTGAACTTCTATTCTTTGGGGCAAAGTCATCCCTAGTATAGGGGTATGTGGTCTCATGTGAAAACTTTTTTAGATCTTTTTGAAATTTTGAAATTTTCTGTTGGGTCAGGTACTCAAAATACTCCATGACAGTTTTGTTAGTTTCCTCAAGATTGTTTTTAAAAGTTGCTGCAGTCACGCTAGTCTTTAGGTTGTTCTCACTGGCTTTATCTCTATGGCTATGGCATCAGATAGTCTTTTTGTTGTTTTTATAATTAAAATCATCCAGTCTCTCATGCATTTCCATGCTACCAGCGACCAATTTATCCTGGACTCTTTGTCCTCAAGGAAGATTCTGTTCTCGTTTGTAACGATGAGTCATTTTGGTGTTGCATTTCCACGCAAGTACTAGGTCAAAACATCCCCATGTAGCAGTGTTTGACCTGTCTTCTTTTGACCTCTAATAGGGTGTCCTAATCTCTTAATTGGGCAAATGTTTGTGTGAGAGTGGCATCGCCCAGCAGTGAGGGTGCTCCCAGAATCGTTGATAGTTCCTGATCATTGAATGATAGTCCTTTCATATTGTGTGGCTTCCGGTAATATAATCCTAGAATCTTGGGGGGATATTTAAACCTATTGGGAGGTGCACACCCCTCAGTCAGTTTTGATATATTTGGTATAGGGAACAGTGTGAGGTGGTTCAGTATGCTTTCTAAAATATTAAGCTACAGACTCTCGCAGCCTCATGTGCTGCACTACGTATATAAACACAATTTAGAAAGAACAGGGGTAAGGCACCGTACCTCCCCACATTACCAATAAACACAACAAATGTTTCATGGTACCCTAGGTAAGATTAAAAAACGAAAAAATATTTGGCTCTCGGAGTATTATGCCTCACCCCCAAATTCTTGCCAACATGTTTCTGCCTATCATTAGCCTAAACCGTCTCCAAGACCCAAATGTTTTTTTCGTTTTTAATCTTACCTAGGGTCCCATGAATAAAGGTAGTGTTCTCTTGGGAACTCTAAGGTATTGCTAACTTTTTTCATCTTTTTCCCAGTTCAATGGAGTTGTCCAGTAAGTTTTATGTAAGAACTCCCTACTAACTAGTCAGACTTTGAGGAGGTTGAGTCCGCCCGAGTGGCATTGTCTTACCAGGGTGGGGAGAGGATTCCTATGATGAAGCATGGCACTAACAAGTGTGTGAGGTTTTCTCTTCCATCAAGGATGACTTCCCCATGTGTTAGGCATCTGAGGTCCTAGTTCCAATAGCTAGCATACTTAAATCAATCAATCACCTGTGGGGGTCTCAAGGCACTGGAGGGGGGAAACGCTGCAACTGCTCGAATAGCCAGGTCTTGAGAAGTCTTCTGAAGGTTAGCAGGTCCTGGGTCTGCCGTAGGTGGATGGTGTTCCAGGTCTTGGTAGCGCGGTGGGAGAATGATCTGCCACCAGAGGTCACTCTTCGGATGTGGGGGATGGTGGCGAGGCCGAGGTCGGCGGAGCGGAGCTGGCGGTTGGGGGTGTAGAAGGTGAGTCGTCTGTTGAGGTATGCTGGTCCGGTGTTGTGGAGTGCCTTGTGTGTGTGGGTGAGGGGCTTGAAGGTGATCCTTTTGTTGATGTGGAGCCAGTGCACGTCTCTTAGGTGAGGTGTGATGTGGCTGCAGCAAGGGATGTCGAGGATCAGGCGTGCAGAGGCATTCTGAATGGGTTGAAGTCGTTTCAGGAGTTTGGCCGAGGCTCCTGCTTAGAGGGCGTTTCCGTAGTCCAGCCTGCTGGGTGACCTTTCTTCTTGTTTCAGTGGGGATCCACTTGTAGATCTTGCGGAGCATGCGAAAGGTGTTTGAAGCAGGAGGACGAGATGAAATTAACCTGCTTTGTCATGGAGAGAGCAGAGTCGAGGATGAACCCCAGGTTGCATGCGTCGTCGGTAGGTGTTGGTGCTGTTCCCAGTGCGGTCGGCCAACAGGAGTCGTCCCAGGCCGAGGGGGTGGAGCCAAGGATGAGGACTTCCGTCTTGTCTGAGTTTAGCTTCAGACGGCTGTTCTACATCCACTCGGCGACGGCTTTCATTCCTTCGTGGAGGTTGGTTTTGGTGGTGAGGGGGTCCTTGGTGAGGGAGAGTATCAGCTGGGTGTCGTCTGCATAGGAGATGATGTTGGTTTTGGCGGTGAGGGGGTCCTTGGTGAGGGAGAGGATCAGCTGGGTGTCGTCTGCATAGGAGATGATGTTTAGTTCGTGCAGTCGAGCGATGTAGGCGAGTGGTGCTATGTACCAGAGCTCATGCTCTGACTTTTCAGATACACCCTTATCTTCTGGTATATCACTGACACAGTACCAATTTCTTGTGTTTATTTGAAAAAGCTGTATTAAGATATTTTCTGGCTTTGAATTTGACCGCTTCCATTCTTGCCTTTGCCATATGTTGGAGTACACCAAGACAGTGTGAGGCAAAAGTGTCAATAATTTGTCTCAGGTCTCTTTCATTGTAATTTCCAAACCAAATCCAGCAAAAGTGCCTAGATCATTTTCACTACAGTGCACTATTAACCGGTCTAGATGTTGGGAATGTGCAATACTATCAACCAAAGGCAACAATTGATGCCAAATAAAACCTCTCTGACTAAACCATTTAATTTCCACATTTGGCAAACCCAAGTCCCTGTCAATGCCACTATTTATCATATAGTCTCTGGCCCAGTAGACATGGAATGTCAGTCAGAGCCTTTCCGACAGCATTGTAATTTGCCGGTCAGATTCTTTTCCTCCGCTTCATTACAACAGAGGCAGTCAGAAAGGAACCAGAGCGTCGAAGCCAGTCGGATTGTTGTCAGTTAAAGGAAGAGACACCCTTGCGATAATGATGTTAGGTTTCGGCAGCATTTCTGTGCCGGGTAGACACAGAAAGTCTGTCGGAACTCGACTTTGGGGGCCTCCATGGGTGCATGGCCTCTTGTTGATCCATGCAGCCCAAAGCAGAATCTAAGAAGGAGAATCTGCATAAGTGTAGGAAAAATGACAAGTGGTCGACCACCTGTTTGCCTTCCAAAAAGGAAAACCCTCAACAGGTCAGAATTGATGCACTGAAACATTTTCAGCAGAACCTCATAATAAAAGTATCCAGCCTCACAGTGTGCTGCCCATTCAAAGCTTCCAGCATGGATCCACTGTTGGATTCTGAGAACAAAAAAAGCCTAATTTAGACTTTGGCTGACAGGCACTCAATCACAAATATGACTTATATACCATCTACTTATTTCAAGTGCTTTGTATCACAATGCACTTACAATAAGGCAGGGGGTATAATTTGTCACATTTGTGACCGAGTACCCATCTCCAAAACTCTGTCATGTCTTCAGACTGAATGTGAAACAAACTAGTTGCACCCTCTTGCACTTATTGGCTTAATCTAAAAACTATGAATTAATCTTACTAATAGACGAAGACAAATTAGTTCTTTGTTGCATTTGCTGCAAAGGCAACTTCTTATATTTGATGACATGCTAAACTTGGAAATTGTGACCAAGTAGCAGTTGATACAATGTTTCCTTCTTAGAAGAAACTGCTGTTTGCAGACATGAATAGAATAAAGGCAGAAACCCTTTAAGAGAAAATTAACAGTAAAAAGTATATGAGCAATGATGAAGTACAAACAACTGACTGAAAGAAAAAAAGATAGAAAAAATTAATTTTGGGGATGGAAATGGGAGTGACTGGAGAACACAGCCCAAGGAAAAGATGCAAAATGTCTTGAGACTAGTTGGCCTTATGTCTAGACATGATTGACAAAACAACATAGACAATGATACTCTTTGAACTTGAAACCTCATTTATGAGGAATTGGCATAGGGCAGTGCCACAAGTCTTCTTTCTCCGATACCCAATGGCATTGTGAAAGGGCAGGAATGCACTGCATTTATGAAATAAGGTTCATTTCCATCCTATCCCCTGTGCTGGCGCACACTTTGTTGCCAACATAGGCACCCTTGCACCGTGGTGTAAGGGTTCCTCTGTTGCAGGCAGGATTTGTTTTGTGCAGGAAAGTGCCCCTTACTGCACAAAATCAGTCCTGAGAGGTGCTTTACTCTTTCGATGTGTGCTGCATAATGCAGCACACATGGAAAAAGGTAAATACAAGGAGAAATATAAAATGTCCTCCTCATGGCTTCTGCTCTGGGGAGGGGTAAAGTTTTGGAGCTGCCCCAGGTTTACGTAATAAAGTAAATCTGAGACAGCTTCAAAATCCATGGGTGCTGAATGAGAAAACCCACCTCAACGCCTATGGACATAATTGTCAGATAAAGGAGTCTACGATAGCTAGGCCAACATTTCAGATAGCCTTGTGTATCAATGTCTTGATCGAGGTCCTTCAAAAAGTCACCAAAGTCATCTTCAAGAATGGAGGAAGATGGATTCTTGTTCTGATAAGTCATTGTTCCTACTTCAACGTGACATTGAACTGCCATGTCTCCTGTACAAAATGGAAATGTTTGTCAAATACCTAGGATCAAAAAAAGACAAATAAAACGTTAGGATGAGTGACTCATAATGGAAACAGGCTTGTAAACAGAATTCACACGTGGGTGCTGTTCAGGAGTAAACCAAACACCGTTCGCAGTTAGGGAGCTCACTCTCAGCAAACAGAATATAGCAGCATCATACACTTCAGTCCATCAGTAGAAACTGCAAAAGGCATCATCCTGAAATTTTCAGTTCACTAAGAAAAGGTATGAGAAAGCAACTCCAAACTATTCTCCAGGCAAAAACGTGTTCATTACTTCCATATACCAAATATGTTTGTGCCTCAACATTGATCATATCAGTGAATTTAGCCCGAATTCAAACTGTCAAACATCCACCCTGGAGACAAGAAAGAACAGAACTTTAAGCTAGATGTATGTTTAGGTAGGTCACAACTAATGGGTGAACATTGCGTCATTGTGAAATAACCACCCTGGTGAAAACTAGTTGGGCAAGTGGCTATTTGTGCCCTTGTGTGATGGGCTACAAACACAGGGTTGTTGGCATGCAAGGTGCAACAGACCTCCATTCCTGCATCACATTCATAAATGGAAAAAGTGATTTTGCATCCTGACTATTTCCCTTAAATGGACATTCTGTGCCTTAAAAAAATGTTTCCCATGATTAGCAAAAAGGAAATCTGCCCTGTGAACACAGCTTCCACTTTTTGAATGAAATAACATCTCAGGTCGCTTGTCAACATCTGGTGATTGTTTTTTCACTGCGATTGCAGCCACAAACCATTGGGATAGTATTGAGAATGTGAACAATTGGGTTGTTGGTTGAGTGGGGTGAAATCAAGCAACTCAAGCAACATCCAGAATGCTTGCCAGGGTGAATCACACAAATGCCACAAAATTAATCTGTGCGGAATCCTCTAGTAGCACGGCACAAAAGCAATCATGCTTAACATAGAGGCAATTGTAAAGTATTATGCAACACACAAACAGTAGTAGAGTATAAACACAACACCAATTAAGAACAATAGAGTAAAATGTAAAACATGTTTTTTTATGCCAAAACTACAATTAGCCAATCATTAGAACTGAAGACATGTAATTCCAATGATTTAAGGTAAGTAAAGCCCCTAAAAGCACAAATCACCAAATCACGGTTATCTGGTTGTGTGAGACTTGGTGAACTGCGAAGGATCATGGGCCGGATGCAGGGACCAGGTTAGTCCCACTGAAAAAGTTATATTCTAAAGTCCAGAAAAGTAGTTCCATTCACAGTGTAGGAGGCCGTGAGGAGCGGGGAGAGCATCGTGGAACGTCATTGTTGTAGTGCAAAAGAGCAGGCAAGGTGTCCCAGATGGTTTTTGCTGTAGATTGAAGATCTGGTCAACCCTTGGAGTCAGTCATTGCTGGAGATTCACCTTGACTGTAACAGCGGGTGGTCAATGCTTTATTGTGAAATGCAGATCTCACATTGTTTGGCTTGGCTACAGCATGAAGAGTAAGGTTCACTGGAAGTGATCTGAGCGGTGGGAGCGGGCGGCAAAATCTTGACCTGAATAGGCATGTTTGGTTGCCTGAGCCAAAACCTCAGGACTTCTTTTATTCAAGGAGGAGCTCAACTGATGCCACACCACGGGTCCACATCCTCTGAGGCACCTTTTGAGGGTCAGGAACACACTCCAGTAAAGGCCAACAGAGCTCAGGCAGGTCCGCTGCAGGTCAATGCAGGTTCATTTGCAGCAGAACAGTTACAGAGAGGACTCTGAAGCTTGTTGTGTCTCTGTAGTTCAGAACCGGAGTCAGTCAGCATAACCTGGCAGTCACTTCAGCCTGGGATGAAGGGTGCATGTCCAGTCTTCCTTCTCAGGCAGCAGGACAGGCCTCAAGCAGCAGGGCCTTCATCTGGCAGAAGAGCAGTCTTCCTTATGTATGGCCCACAGGTCTAGGAGTGCATCGAAGAGGGGGTCTGAGGGTCCCATGTTCATACCTGAGGCAAGCTTTGAAGTGGGAGTAGCTTAGGGAGTTTTCCTCCAATAGAGGTGTATGGAATGTCCTGCCTTCCTGCCCTGGTCTGTAGTCACAATAGACTAGTTTGAAGTTCTTTGTCTGTAAGCTGAAGCAGTTTCTTTAAAGTGCAAGTAGGGTTGTGCACAGCTCCACCTCCCCCATCCTGCCTTGGATGGCTCATCCGGCCAGCACGTAGCCCTTCTATTGTGCACTGTCTGGGATGAATACACAAAGTTCAACTAGACCTAGTTTTGTGGCCCAGAAAACAGGCTGTATGCACCAAGTGGTTAGGACAAGAAATACCAACTTTATAATAGTGGCATTTTCAGAATTGTGACTTAAAATCTAACTTTGCATTTAGAGTGTTGTAAATTACAATTTCTCAAACACCAAATATGACAGTCCTACCTGGCTCCCAAAACAAAAGTTACCACTTGTTAAATGCACTAAGGTAATTCAATGTTATCCTATGGGAGAGGTAGGCCTTGCGATAAGGAAAAAATGAATTGGAGAGTTTCGCACTACCAGGACAAGTAAAATGTAAGAGTATATGCCCAAATCTTTAAATTCAACACACCCTGCCTTATGTTTAGGGCCTACCCTATGTGTGACATATGTATTAGAAAAGGAAGGTTTATGCGTGGCAAAAGCTTTATTATGCCAGGCCAAAATGGCAGCTTAAAACTATGCAAACATGCTGCAGTGTCAGGCCAGAGACATGTTTAGTAGGGATAGTTAAGTGGGTGGCACAACAAGTGCTGCAGGCCAACTAGTAACATTTAATTTACAGGCCCTGTGTATCTTTAGTTAGTTGAGACTTATAAGTAATTTAAATATGCCAAATGGTTGTAAATTAATTTTGCCATGTTTAACCCCTTCCACGCTGATGACGAGCTGGGCTCGTCATGGCGTAGCCTCCTCGCACGCTGATGACGAGCCCAGCTCGTCACGTAAAGTGCGGTTTTTAAAATCTCAGCGTACGAGCGGAATTCCGCTAGCGCGCATGAGGTTAAAGTTGAGAGCACATGTTATTTGACATGGGCTAGCAGTGGAGAAGCTAACGAAACTGAATTGAGCAAAACAGGAGTGTTGAAGCAAAACGTTTGGGGTTGTCCCTGCAGAAGCAGCCAGTTCCAACAGCGAACCACAATTAGGAGTGATAGAGTCATTCCTGTCTGCTCTTAGCAGCTTTTATGAATGAGTTACAGAAGTCCTCTTTCAACTCACAAAAAATGATTTATACATCCAAAACAGCAGCGTGCGGCTGCAAATCCAGTGATCTCGTGAATCAGCATTTAAGTTCACAAACCCCTTTGTTCATGGGGACCCTAGTTTTCTTCTATCAAGTATTGACAACACATAAGGGGTGAAGATTGACATTACAAGACCATATTTACTGCACACAAATAAAATCTAGGTCACATGATAGTTTTCTTGTGCAATGGCTTGACTCATAAAACTACTACACACACCTCTTTTTAGAATGAGCAAGTGACAGAAGGTAAGAAATAGGATTCTTAGAATAATCCTAAAGCCCAGAATTTCAAAATCTTGGCACTTGCACAGGTGAGAGGCAAAGTGATGCAAGTGGCACCAATGGTTTACATTCTAGCACAAAAGGTGATTTGCACCGGAAAACATGGCTTTTTCACGGATGTATGATGTTACAACGCATACTTTTACAACGCATACTTTTACAATGCATTTTTTACAAACCAACATCCATTACAACGCATTCCATTACAACGCATGCCAATACAACGAATTTTTAAAAACTACCTTTGCAACGCATTCCATTACAACGCCTACTACCTTTACAACGCATAACCATTACACTGCATGTATGGTAAGTATTGGATAGTGTAGGGTTTAAAATCACAATTCTAACTCCGGGGGGTGCAACAGTAGGGCAAGTGTTGGATAGTGTAAGGGTACTATGCGTTGTGATGATATGAGTTGTAATGGTATTTGTTGTAATGACTGTGTTGTAATGACATGCGTTGTAGTGGTATGCGTTGTAGTGTCATGCGTTGTAATGGTTGCGTTGTAATGGCATGCGATGTAATGGATGTTGCGTTGTAAAAGTTTTGTTGTAATGGTAGTGCGTTGTAAAGGTTGTTTCCCTTTTTCACATCGCTAAATTAATTTTACTTTAATGAATCATTTTGGGGGGCGGAACACCACAAACAACCATAGTTATCTACTATAGATACCCTGCCCGGACTTTGCATCAAATCTAAAGTCTAGTGAATGCAGGCTGAAACAAAGGGGACTGAATTGGTTTCGCCCAGAAACTGATGTATTGCATGTGTACTGCAATGCGCATCACACATCTAATGTGTCTGACCCCTATGTGGTTGTCAAAGCACATATATTGCTATTGGGACGGTATGTTTCCAGTCTAAAACATGCTCTGGAGATGTCCGAGCTGAGCAGCCTGTTTATGCACAGCAGCAGGTGGCGACACCAGCAGCGGGCCCTTCTCAGGCCCAAGTCACTAACTGCAGTTTGGAATTTGTAAAGTAACTTTGATGCACTAACTGTAAGAAGTTCTGCCACAGACGAACCTATTGACACTATGAAGTTTCGAAAGCCTTTGGTGTCCTCATAAAAAAATAGATGCGATAGATAAATAACATGACTTACACAACTCTTTGACAATGGTGGCATTACCACAAATCTCCGTCGTAATGGATCGGTTTGAAGAGACCGTGATTGCTATTTCTTCTCCTGTGTAGTAAATTAATTCTGGATATCCACCATTCCCTTCTTATTCTTCCTCCTTCATTCCTTACTAATTCAACACTTGCAAATAATTTCCTACAAGACGTAGGTAGGTGAATAAAAAAAAAATAAGAGACTAAATGATAACTCTGTCCATCTCAGTATTTGTCCTCTGAAACCCACAAAAGAAAACAAATATAATTAGTACATCTATGTTCCATATTCATTAATGTGCGCCTTTCTCCCCCGTGGCCAATACACATAGATGAACTGTATTTAGCTAAGTCACGGTGACATGAATACAATGTGCATCGTTAATTATTCAATTTGAAGCATGACACAAAATGTTTTGAGTACAATCAAGCAGAAAGTATGGCTGGACAAATAGAATGAGCAGTATAATTAGCAATGTCTGCAAAGGTGCATATTAATTAGCTTTTTTACGGGTTTTTTTCTGAGTCAAACATATTGGCCACATTGAAGACCTATTTTTATTTTGTGTTAGAGGTATAATATCACAGCTATACATGTGGCGGTGCATGTGTTTTTTCAATCCTAAAATCCTAAATTAATTTTGCACATTGTCAAATATTGTCCAATGAGTAAATGATAGTTTTTGCTCAACAACTTGTAAATGAACATTTTAAATGTTTACCCGGAAAAAAACAGTAACATCCGCGTGGAAGATGATAGAAAGAGATAAATGCAAAATTGACATTTTAGTGCAACAAGTGCAGCAATGTGCTCAGCTGGAGGAATTACCCTTCGCCCCGCTGATGATGTTGTATTTCGACGCAGGTGTAGGATGGATGTCATTTACCTCTGGTTTCCCTGCTATGCACATAGTCACTAATGTTTTTGTCAATCAATTACCACCTCCTGTCTTGCCAACGCTGGAAGTCATTGTATGACAGCTTAGTGGACATTACAGTTGTCATCCCTTAAGGTAAGCTGGAAAACTGGATTCAAGAGTATGTGGCTACATCAGTAGAAACTCTCAAATGACTCATGTTAATGCCTTGTTTCTTCCACAACACCTACTTGCCGGAGAATTCTGCTGAGAATACAGCCTCTTTAAGGATAATGCCAACTCCTTTACTAAAGAGATGGACTGAGACACCCTCCATATTCTTCTGACATAAAAGAGATGAGGATTTTAGCATGAACTTCACACTGACTGATGTCATTGGAGAGCACTTGTCCCTCCTTAAACTTTCCTCCATATACATAATATTATGTGTTATGTGACCAGTGTCCTTTGGACTTGTGCCTCTCACTGTTTTTCCTGTATTGAAGGTATATTATTTTGAGGTTTGTTTTAATCATGAGAGTGCACTTTAGTTTAATACGAGTACAGCTAATGTAATATCAGTTTATTCAAGCAGAGCACAGGTTTGTTGATATCCGTCTGTTTGATATCCGACTGTTTATTGAGATGTTATGATCATGAAGACACTCTCACGACCTTCGGACAAACAGTCTACGTATCGGACAGTCTCATTTCTCCATGATCATCATATGAAGGATGCTTCGTAGTTAGGGTACTAAACAGATACAATTTAGTAGCCATTATCACCAATCCAGAATCCATGTCTACAGATTGTGGTCAATTCTCCACTCTAGTCCCACATACAGACAGGACTATGCACAGGAAAACACAACCTCGGTGTATAGGGATTATACCTTCCTACCCACCTGAGTGCCCAAAATTGCACAACCGACTAGCTATAGTGTCTCATTCATTCTCCTCCATAATCACAAAGTTACAAATGATTAGACAACCCAGAACATAACACTCCTGACTCTCTCAGGAATCGCAGTAGCAAGACAAACCCTTTCGCTCACTCACTCATACTTCTCCACAATAAGGATTGTCAGAGTCACTGTATAGTTCAAGATGTGTATTTTAACTATTGTGCTCTATAATGCAGTATATGAGCCATTACCAGCAGCAAAATGCATAAACTTAAAACAGGTAGCATTGTTACAATACCATAGAAAATAAAGGGGGATGTCATCACATACATACAGTGGAAAAAGGACTATAAGGCCTAACCATCCTCCCCTTGGTAAACTGAAGTTTATTATATAAAGGAAGATCTCTGGGCTTTGTCAGCAGACCCCTTACCTTAGAGCCTAGATGGAAGGTTTACATCATAGGAACTGTAGCGTGAATTGCCTTTCTCCTAAAGAACTGTGCATAGAGACCTGGAACCTCGGCGAATTAGGATGACCCAAAACTTACCTCAGTACCCAAAATCCTCTTACCGAGCTAGCTACAGTGTCTCATTGGTCATCACAAACTCCCAATGTTTAGACAGACCAGAACATGAACTTAGATTACCTCAGGTATCGTGGAACACATGAACACTCTTTCGCTATATAATCATTGCAAACCAGAGCATGGAGTAAATGAGGACACGTGCATGTTTGAAATGTTTATTTACTAATGCATGGTTCTCAAACGCAGTATCTTGTATAATACTAGCAAACATATTATAAGCAACAAAGTTATCAGCATAGTTATTAGTCCATAAAAGGCGAACGGTGACAGCATACTAAGATGCTGAAATGAATAGGAATTAACAATACCTAATTCACACCCTCCCTATTTAGCATAGTATTTTATATCTATGAAGGTCTCATTTGGATTTTAGCAGGGCGGGCCCATACCTCCCAATCTCAGTGGCAGAGGATCACATCATCTTCCACCAGCTCTCTGCATGCGAAGCACCATCAAGTGTGTTACGTGTATGTTCAGCACAACAATATAAAACCCGCCTAGAGACAGATTTTGGCAGCAGCATGTGTGTTATGTCTATGGAGGTGCGAAGATCAGACCTCACAACAACATCGTGGAAAGTTATCCTTGCAGCATTCAGCACTCACTGTGCAGACAGTGTATCGAGCAAAACTGATATCAGAGCAATAACATATTATTTCTCAAGTAAATCGCAAAGCTCCTCTGGGTTGAAAGCTAAAACAACAATTATGTGTTGTTTGCAAAATAAGGCAGAAAGGTAAAATGGCGTTTAAATATTTAATAAGCTCATGCTAACTTAACACAGTATATAGAAAAGAATTAGCTATATGACAGAACAGCACAGCTGTTCTCCAAGGAAAGGTCTCTCTCCAAGTGTCTGTGAACAACATGCATCCCCTTAATACCAAAGCACGAGTATCCAGCAGCGCAGCTGTGTTTAGCATGTTTTGTGTAGGTCCTAGGGACTGACCAGAACAGAATAACAAGGGGCATGTTTATTGGCCTTGCACATCGTGTTCAGACTAACCTTCAGGAACAGGCAGAGAATGCAGAAAGCAGACAGTTCTCATGTGAAAGGCACAAACATTCTTGCAAAATAAAGTGATGTAGTTACGTGCACAAAAGCAGCATCATGGCAGCAGAGTTCTTGCTAACTTAGCAATGTCAACAATGACCCTAACGGCCATATAACAGAATCAGATAACATCCTTAATAAGTGGCAGGTAGGTCTGATACCTTGTTGAGGCACACATACACTTAAATGACCATTGAAGAAGAACAAGCCACTGACCAGGGTCAAGGGCAGAGTTTTACAGTAATAGCATGTGGCCTCTGTTCACCCTTCTTTATAGTAAACCCCAATATTCTCCTTTCCTGCCATGCGATGGGTTGCTGAGAACAGCACTCCAATGGCTCTTGCTAAGCCAGTCAATTTGTGCTAATTAGGGTACATGGACTCTGAGGTTTTCTTTTACTTCGATAATGTAAGGTGTGGAGTGCCATAATGTTCACTTCCACCCACACTCTTATTCAATACCTACATGGCACTATTCATTACTGCTCTTATTAAATACAACTTCTATCAACACCAATACCACAAGGCTCTTCAGGTCCAAGATACAAATGATCTGGAGACAATGTGCACTGTCACTGACTGCCTTTAAAATTTCCAGGAAAGGATGCACCAAACTGTCTTGGTCTTCACAGATATATTGTAATTAGACTTCGGAGACACCCTTTACTGCCATTGTATTGGTTAGTATGTGAAGGTTTAATGCCTAATCATTTATCAAACATCTAAGAACACAATAATATGCTACCCATTTTATCCTAGGGTTTAACAACTCTCCAAAGGAGAGCTATTGCACATATTAATATTAGAATTATAATAATTTAAAAATATTATTGGCTCAGGAGTAGCTTTATTGTTCAAGCCCTGAATCATAGATTTTTCAGCAGATTTGTGGTTCAAGAGCACACTACATGTTTACACATTTTTGAGCTGAGTATCCAAACACCCCCACTGTTTTCCTGAAGAGAGGCACACTGACGCCTGCTGGAAGTTGATAAAAAAATGCTTTAATCCATGTGGAGATCTGCACAGGTAAAGAAAACCCAACGCGTTTCTCCTCTTCACCTTCACCTTTAGACGCCTGCCCTCTCAAGATAATAAAATGGTGTCGAGATGTCATCATACCACACCTCTCAGCGGTTCTTAATCGGGATATCTTCGATGGACAGTTTCCTTCATCCTGGAAGACGGCAGTGGTAAAGCCGTTGCTGAAGAAGCCCTTTCTCTACCCGACGGAGCTTAAGAATTATCGCCCAATATCACTGCTCCCGGTGCAGGCTAAGATCCTTGAACGGCACCTCAACTCTTGCCTTTCCTCCTATCTGAATGATCATCCACTGCTAGATGACTCTAAGCATGGCTTTAGAGCCCTACATAGTACGGAAACCACTCTTACAGTGTTTTTTAATAATATCCGTATGAAGGTGGATGCAGGCCATACCACCTTGCTCATCCTCCTTGATCTCACAGCAGCCTTCGATACCCTGTCCCCTGTGAGGCTAGTAGAGCGCCTCAGGGAGATAGGGATCTGGGGCTCAGCGCTGGATCTTCTTTCCTCCTTCGTTTATGACCGGATTCAGATGGTGAACCTTGGGCCTTTCTTCTCTGCTCCCAAAACTATGGTTTGTGGCGTGCCTCAGGGCTCTTCCATGAACCCAACCCTTTTTAACATTTATGTATCCCCGCCCGCCAAACTTGTAAGATTATTTGGTTTGGCGGTACTATCTTATGCAGATGATATGCAAATTATAGTATCAATTACTCATAACATCAGAGATGCGTCTTCCAACTTTAGGCTCTGTATGGAAGCAGTTGTATCCTGGATGAGCTTAAACTTCCTTAAACTAAACGGGGAGAAGACTGAGGTGCTGGTTTTTGGCGGTAATCCGGATATCTGGTCTGGCGATTGGTGGCCTGACTCATTGGGAGCCTGTCCTTGCCCTTTCCCAGTTGGAAAGAATCTTGGCATCATGGTGGACAACTCTGTCACCATGAGTCGACAGGTGATCAGGACAGTCTCCACCTGTTTCGGGATTATTAGTACTTTAAAGAAAATGTCATCTTATCTTTCATTGGATTCCCGTAAACAGGCTGTGGCGGAACTTGTGACATCCAGACTGGATTACTGTAATGCCCTGTATTCGGGCATCAACAGAGGTCTGATTCAGTGGCTGCAACTGGTTCAGAATGCAGGAGCCAGGTTTGTGTTGAATCTACCTAACTTTCACTCCATCTCTCCCTCCCTTGTGAGGCTGCACTGGCTTCCCATTGACCATAGGATTCGTTTTAAAAACGTATGTCTAGTGCACAAGGGAGGTTCTCAAGGTGCTGGGGGGGGAGGAGGGAGGAATGCTACTAATCAAAGAGCCAGGTCTTGAGAAGTCTTCTGAAGGCCAGCAGGTCCTGGGTCTGCCGTAGGCTGGTAAGGAGAGTGTTCCAGGTCTTGGCGGCGAGGTAGGAGAAGGATCTGCCGCCGGCTGTGGTTTTCCAGATGCGAGGAACTGTGGCGAGGGCGAGGTTGGCAGAGTGGAGGCTGCGGGTGAGGATGTAGAAGCTGAGTCAGTCGTTGAGGTATGTTGGTCCGGCGTTGTGTAGTGCTTTGTGTGCGTGGATGAGGAGTTTGAAGGTGATCCCGTTGTTGACGTGGAGCCAGTGTGGGCCTCTCAGGTGGGGTGTGATGTGGCTGCGTTGCGGGACGTCGAGGATCAGTTTTGCCGATGCGTTCTGGATGCAGCCGTCTCAGGAGCTTGGTTGTTGTTCCTGCGTAGCGAGCGTTCCCATAGTCCAGTCTGCTGGTGACAAGGGCCTGGGTGACGGTTTTCCTCGTGTCGGATGGGATCCATTTAAAAATCCTACGGAGCATTCGGAGGGTGTTGAAGCAGGAAGCGGAGACGGCGTTGACCTGCTTGGTCATGGAGAGGGCGGAGTTGAGGATGACCCCCAGGTTGCGTGCATGGTCGGTGGGTTCTGGGGCTGATCCCAGTGATGTTGGCCAAAGGAGTTGTCCCAGGCTGAGGGGTTGGGGCCGAGGATGAGGACCTCCGTCTTGTCTGAATCCAGCTTCAGCCTGCTGTCCTTCATCCACTCGACGACGGCCTTCATTCCTCTGTGGAGGTTGGCTTTGGCGGTGTGGGGATCTTCGGTGAGGGATATGATCAGCTGGGTGTCGTC
This sequence comes from Lissotriton vulgaris, assembly GCF_964263255.1. Classification (NCBI taxonomy): domain Eukaryota; kingdom Metazoa; phylum Chordata; class Amphibia; order Caudata; family Salamandridae; genus Lissotriton; species Lissotriton vulgaris. The sequence goes on from NW_028242793.1 coordinate 36,179, forward strand.
GGCGTAGGAGATGATGTTGAGGCTGTGTTGTCGTGCGACGTGGGTGATTGGTGGTAGATATTGAACAGTGTTCGGCCGAGGGATGATCCCTGTGGAACGCCGCAGATGATCTTGGTGGTTTTGGAGCGGAAGGGTGGGAGGAGGACGCTCTGTGTTCTGCCTGAGAGGAAGGATGTGGTCCAGGCCAGGGCCTTCTCTTGGATTCCGGCGTCATAGAGGCATGCTATTAGGGTGCGGTGGCAGATCATGTCGAAGGCTGCTGATAGGTCCAGAAGGTTGAGGGTGGCTGTTTCTTCTTTGTCCATAAGGATCCTGATGTTGTCGGTGGTGGTGATGAGTGCGGTCAGCGTGCTGTGGTTGCTGCGATAGCCGGACTGGGATGGGTCCAGGATGTTGTTGTCCTCAAGGTAGCGGGTCAGCTGTCTGCTGACGATCTTCTCCGTGACTTTCGCCAGGAAGGGGAGCAGGGAGATGGGCCGGAAGTTCTCGAGGTCGTTGGGGTCCGTCTTGGGTTTCTTCAGCAGGGCGTTGATCTCAGCATGCTTCCAGCTTTCTGGGAAGGTTGCTGTCTCAAAGGAGATGTTGATTGTTTTCCGGAGATGGGGTGCGATGGTTGTGCTGGCTTTGTTGAAAACATGGTGAAGGCATAGGTCAGATGGGGAACCGGAGTGGATGGAGTTCATGGTCTTGATGGTGTCTTCGTTGCTGACGTTCGACCAGGTGGTCAGGCGGCTGGTGCGGGCGGTGGTCACAGGGGTGGTGGTCTTGGCGGTGGGTGTGGGGGTGGCGGTGTTGAAGCTGTCATGGCTGTCGGTGATCTTGCAGTGAAAGAAGGTGGCCAGTGAGTTGCACAGGTCTTGTGATGGTGGAATGTCGTTGGAGCTACGGTTGGAGAGTTCTTTCACGATGTTGAAGAGCTCTTTGCTGTTGTGTGCATTGCTGTCTAGGCGGTCCTTGAAGGCGGTCCTCTTGGCTGTCCTAATGAGTTGGTGATGTCTGTGGGTGGCATTCTTGTGGACTGTGTAGCTGTCAGGTGTTCGGTCGCGCAGCCAGCTCTTCTCCAGCTTCCGACAGGTGCGCTTGGAGGTCCGGAGGTATAGACTCTCTTACATCGCTATATTCCTTCTAGGAATCTTAGGTCAGCAGATAAGAATCTGCTTATAGTGCCAAGGTTCAGTAAGGTAAGATTGGGAGGTCGAGCTTTTTCTGTTGTTGATCTCAAACTCTGGAACTCCGTTCCTCAGGATCTGACCTGCCTTTCTTCTCATTCACTCTTTGGTAAGGCTCTGAAGACGTGGCTCTTCACTCAGTCTGCAGCATAACTTTTTCTGTTTCCATCTCGCATAGTCTGCTTTAGCGCCTTGATGCCCTTGGGCTAAGTTTGCGCTTTATAAGACCCAATTTCATTAAATTCTCTTGAGAGGCGTGATCACTGGTAAAGTCTCTGCTTTTGTACTCGCCTCGTGATTTAACACTGCTGTTCAGTCATCTTCAAAAGTGCAATTATAAAGAGGTGTGCCTTTTTTTGAAATCAACAGCAGCATGCTATATAATATATATATATATATTTATATATCACTCGTACCGCTTCCAAACGCTTTCTGGAGTCTCGCCAGCCGGCAAGGAGACACGGACACGGACCAATTAGGTGCTGAAATTCTTTATTCGCAGAGAATAGTCAAAGACGTTTCGGCTCAACGGAGCCTTGTTCACATGACAATGTTGTCTTGAAAGGACAGCCTTTTTAAAGTGCAAGTGTTGAATAAAATGAACATCACCTGTGCATTTTTGGTATGGACATAGAAAACATACTACGTTCACTTAGTAGTTGACCTAAAGCAACCGGATTGTAGTCACTTCATTGTAATATCAGTAAAATACCCTGATAAATACAAATATAACATCACAAAATGTAAAATTACGTGGTTCGCTAGAAAAAGAAATCACAGTAAAATACTTGTTTTTATCTAATATATCGTGTTCCAGGTATTTACATTTTATACAAAGCTTAAAAAAAGATAATATTTGTCTGACATTTCAAAGTATTGCATGAATTATTAGATTGTCTGGAAATATGGTCAAGAGTAAAAAATAAAGTGCAAATGCATAATTAAGGATGTGCAAATATTGCTTTAAGTGCTTAGTTGTGTGCAAATATCGCAGACTGTGCAAATATGGCAGATTAGGCACACTGTTCACCATCAATATGTGCAAAATATGCTATTATCTCTAATTCTAGTCCTGAGTCCACATTCATGGCTGATATTGCTTTCATAACCAGTAAGTGAAGAATAAAATATACGCCTGGTATCGTCAGATAAAAACCTGTCAAATTTATATCAAATATAAAACCTGTCAATTCTCTATTATTTGTGCATTTCAACAAACCACATAATTCACAGTCTCAAAATAATCAAAATACACTGTTTCTAGTCCATGTTTTGTGATACCACACAAAAAAATCCCTAAAACAATAAATCACAAAGGACTGATTGGATATCAGGGACCACACAGTCCCTATCTGTATAAAGTGCTCAAAGTGGTGATTTTAAAATCAATGTCATATTAATATAAGTAGCAGCTTGAATCAGTTACTGTTCTCGGATATATGTCAGGTCGCAGCCTCCCCATGGTGCACACATATAGTCATCCAGCCGGGTGACTCCTATATGTGCTATCCACAGGGAGGAGACCTCCGACATAAAAAGTCTTTTATTTATGAGATCTTAAGGCAAGCATGTATATAGATCTTCTGTAACATTAAGGCCTGCAGGGGTCTTTGTATTGAGTAAGAGGATGTATTTAGTTTCGAGCCTTCTGAGTTTTGCGTCCCTGTCCCCTCCTCTTCTGCTGTTCATGACTGCGTCAATCACTCAGTATTTCAGACTGGTATTGTTGCTCTGATGACACTCCCTAAAGTGGCGTGCCACAGGATTGGTGTTGTCACCATTCGTGATTGCACGCAGGTGTTGGAGGATGCGTTTGTGGACAGCATGTTTGGTGCTGCCCACATATCTGAGCTGGCAGGGGCACTGTAAAATGTAGACTGCAAATTTCGTTTTGCAGGTAAGGACCTGTGTGATCTGATGTTGAATATCTGAAAAACCATCCTTGTAAGTTTTGGTGTTTACTCCATGGAGGCAGGCCTTACAGGTTTTGCATTTGTAAAAACCTTTGTTTTCCTGCCACCATGAAGATTTTACAAAGGGTTCGGGGTTTGTTACCACTATGTGATCACGTAAGGATGGAGCTTTGCTAAAGGTGAGGGATACTCTTTTTGGGATATCTTTGCCAATGATATTATCCTTCATCACCAATGGCCAGTGTCTATCAATGATCCTGCGCACTTCCCGTTGTTGTTTGTTGTATCCTGTTATTATTCGGAAACTAGCTCCCTTTTTCCCAACATTCTGTATATCACTAGTAGATATTGTCTGTCGATCAGATTTCTTCACCAGGAGTTCTTCCCTAGAAAGTACCATAGATTTCTGTTTGGCCCTTTTTATTAATTGGCTCGAATATCCTCGCTCAAGAAAGCGCAACTCGCTTTCTCCCTGGGCCTTCTCTAAATCTATAGAGTTGCTACAGACTCGTCGTAGTCGTAGCATTTCCCCATAGGGGATGCTGGAAACCAAATGTGCCGGATGTGCACTTGCAGCATGAAGAATGCTGTTGCCAGCAGTTGCCTTGTGGAAAATTCTGGATTCTAGGTGTCCATTATTAATGTACAGTTCAGTGTCAAGGAATGTTACTTGCTCCTGAAGACATGGCTCTTCACTCAGTCTGCAGCATAACTTTTTCTGTTTCCATCTCGCATAGTCTGCTTTAGCGCCTTGATGCCCTTGGGCTAAGTTTGCGCTTTATAAGACCCAATTTCATTAAATTCTCTTGAGAGGCGTGATCACGGGTAAAGTCTCTGCTTTTGTACTTGCCTCGTGATTTAACACTGCTGTTCAGTCATCTTCAAAAGTGCAATTATAAAGAGGTGTGTCTTTTTTTTTAAATCAACAGCAGCATGCTATATATTATATATATATATTTATATATAAATATATATATATATATCTATATATTCTCCCATTGATCTCCGGTATGATAGGAACGCTGTCGTCGGGCGGTCCGAGCAGGGACACCGGAAGTCCCAAAACGTCCTCTCACCAATCTTTCTCGTACAAAAGATACTCAGACACCTTCCTTCTGCAAAAAGTGATTTATTGCCGCAATAAATCATTTTTTGCAGAAGGAATGTGTCTGAGTATCTTTTGTACGAGAAAGATTGGTGAGAGGATATATCTATATATATATATATATATTTATTACCTACTGGCGGTCGCCAGTAGGTAGTTATAGTTAAAACCTAGTTTCCATAGGAAATCCACAACATTGTATTTGGAATAACTTTGGCGCCGGTGGACGAATCTTCGCGAATTTCTCCAAGAAAATGGCCTGCTCCGCTCCGCTCCATTCCTGAAAGTTTGGGGGTAATTCATGCAGCGGGGGCCGAGAAAAAAGGGGGTCCCAAAACGTGTTTACCCCATGCAATTTTCCATAGGACCTTTAGCCAGGGATACAGCCCGAACGGCAGAACGAAATTACACCAAATTTGGCAAAAAGGTAGAGTTCAGTTCGCAGATCACGCTTTTTGTTAAATGGTTTAAATCCGTTCAGTAGTTCCTGAGAAAATCATAAGTAAAATCATAAGTATATCTATAGGAGCGTACTGTAAGCTTACTGTAAGCTTACTGTACTCTGTACCTTCCCGAGCACGAGCTGAATGCTAATTGGCTGTCAACTGTCTGTCAACACTCCAAACCAGAAAGTGTTGGCAGGCACAAGAAAGCAGAAAAACTAACATGTAGAACGCAAAAAGGGGGCAGGGTAGAAACACCCTGACCCCCTAGGCCTGCTCAGGGGGTCCCACAAGGACCAGCAAAGCCCCCCCATTTTTTTTGTTGACAAAAATCGCGGGGTACGAGTACCGTGCGAGTACCGTACGAGTACCGTATGCGTACCATTGCGAGTACGAGCTGCATGCTCATTGGCTGTGAACACTCCAAACAAGGAAGTGTTGGCAGCCATCTTGTGCTCTGTAGACTGAGGCCCAAGAAAGCAGAAAACCAAACGTGTAGAATGCAAAAAGGGGGCAGGGTAGAAACAGCTTGACCCCCTAGGCCTGCTCAGGTGGTCCCCAATGCCCCCCCAAATTTTTTTTAAAACCCGGTCTGCTTTTTTTCAAATGACCCCCAAATCCCGGGGGCATAGTGAAAAATAAGTGTGGGGGGGCCCAATCCCCCCACACTGTCCTGGGGACCACCACCCCCCACAGCAAAGCAACCCAGCCCCCTGGCGCATACTGTAGGTTTCAGGTGGGCTAGTTGGCCCCCATGGACCCCCAGTATGCAAGGGGAATTGGTTCCCCCTGTGCAAACGCGCCAGGGGGCTGCATTGCGGAGAGGTGTAAAAAGAAGGGTGGCCTCATAACACCTCTCTGCAATGCAGCCCCCTGGTGCATACTGGAGGTTCCTGGTGGGCTAGTTGGCCCCCATGGACCCCCAGTATGCATGGGGAATTAGTTCCCTCTCTGCAAATGCGCCCGGGGGCTGCGTTGCAGAGAGGTGTAAAAAGAGGCATGGCCTCATTACACCTCTCTGCAATGCAGCCCCCTGGTGCATACTGGAGATTCCCGGTGGGCTAGTTGGCGGCCAGGGATCCCCAGTATGCAAGGGGAATTAGTTCCCCCTCTGCAAACGCGCCAGGGGGCTGCATTGCAGAGAGGTACAATGAGGCCACGCCCCTTTTTCACCTCTCTGCAACGCAGCCCCCTCCCTGGGGGCCTCGGTTCTACCGCAAGAAAGCGGAGATAAAATTATCTCCCTATTACCTAGCTGTCGCTAACACCAGTTAGCGACAGCTAGTAGGAGATAGCGACCATCTTGGGCCCCACTTTGCATGCCAGTGATATTTATCACTAATGACATGCAAAGTGGGCGTGCCAAGATGTTAGCGACTGAAAACAGTCGCTAACATCGCTATCTCCTATTACCAACTTTTGGAGATATTCGCGCTAAGCGCGAATATCTCCAAAAGCTAACACCTGCCCTGAGCAGTTCTTAGCCATGTTATCCAATGGGAGGTGGATAACATGGCTAAGCGCATTAGCTCGGTAATGCATGAATATCGCTGTCTTTTCAGCGATATTCATTCATTTGCGGCGATTTTTATCGCATTTGCGATAAACCTTGGTAATACCAAGGTTTATTTGCGGTAAAAATCGCCGCAGCTCAGCGGTAAATTTTTGTCTCTAACCAAGCAATAGCGATAATTATCGCTATTGCTTGGTAATATGCCCCATT
>NW_028242794.1:0-49613 GCF_964263255.1 Lissotriton vulgaris
CCCTCTCCCTCTCCCTCTTTTCTCTCCCCTCCCTCTCCCCTCCCACCAACCACTGACACAAATTAAGCATTGGAACTTACTGGGTAAATTACATATGCAGCATCCATAATTTAGAGAGATTTGTTTATCTGGAACTGTTTTAGATGGCATGTAGTGTCTTACAGAGCCTGATACAAATGAAGGTTTTTATTTGAAGCTCTCCAAGGCTGCATAAAAGAGTGTGATAACAAGCAATCTTTATGAATAATTAAGTTACAATACCATTGAAGTGTCTTTCTTTTCTTTACACTCTACACCGCAGGCAGAACGCATTGAGGACCAACGCAGCGACCCTCCCATACCGGCTGCTGCTGAGGACCTGTTTGAGCTGCTACTTCGTATGCAGGGAGCACGGATGGAGGAGCAGCGGACAGAGCTGCCCGTCGCCCTACAGCAGAGGAAGATTAGTTTGTATTGATGAAGGTTCACCGGCCTGCGGCTGAGTATGGGGAGTTAACCAAAGAGAACCACACTTCTCACATCTTCCCCTTCTAAGGCAATCCGGGGTGGTGAAAATACCCCACTTCTGCTACCAAAAACCATAACCCAACAGTCAATTGACAATACTTTGGAAAAGTCAAGGCTTCCGAGTTTTATGTATAGTCCATGACCTGAAGGATATTTATAATCATGCATTAGTGCAAAGCAATATCTGTGTGGGTTAGAAGAGAGCTGTGACCACAGCAAGAGTCTCTATTGTCCAATTTCAGTTCAATTTAGTAAGACTTCTTCCTGTCTGGCTGCAAATCTCAGGGAGACAGTTCTGGGCTCTAACAAGAAACTCTAACTAAGCCCTACTGCAGAAATAGCTAGGACTGCTAAAAGGGAGCTCTGATTTCATAACACATGACGCCTTCAGGGCCCTTGTTACTTGTATATTTTGTTCAGATGCTACTTAGAGTCATGTCAGAAACAATCCAGAAGTTCTAAGAAGCAGCTTTTCCTCTAGAACGCGTTGTTTAGAGTTAATCATCAACTAGGAAGATGAACATTTTATGGACCCGGACTAGGCTGTGATACATCTCATTGGTGCCTTCTGCTTCCTCCGCCTGGACCCCGCTTCTGCCGCCGTGCATGCTCCATTTACTGCCACTGGACCTCCACCCTTTCTTTGAACTTCTGGTAATTGAGGTGTTAGTCACCCGCTAGGAGGTGCAGCAGAAAAAGTAACAAAACAGACCCCGGCATGGAACACCTTCATAGACTTCTCCGGCCATGTATCTGTTGAGGAGCTCCTCAGCACAGGTGGTGCAAATACATATTTGTCTACAACACCATAAACCAGCTCTTTTAACAGAAATGCGAGAAATAGAGTTGAGCTTCCACCATTGTCTCTGTGTGATGTTATCTGTAATGTGTGTTTTGATTGATAAGCTTCGGGCGAATGGCTTTGGGGGGAGAAGGTTGAGCGAACAAACGTTTTGCAAAGAAATCAAGGGTTCAACATGTCACAGTCAGTCATCCTCTGAATGTAACCTCATCATCCTGTGCCTCGTTAGATTATCAGCTGGTTGACTATCAACCTTCAAACACATCTTGGCAAATCCACTGTCAGCTGTGAAAATGTTATTGGCAGTAGTTGCGGCGGAATGTCTTATGAGTTGCTCAGATGTCATATTTTCAGGTATACATGCTCTAAGCAATGTGGTCCACAGTCAGTAGAGTGAGCATCAGGGCTGAAGAGATGAGCTTGTCATTAAGTTCACACCTGGTAACGCGTGGTGAGCTCAGCTTCAGTGCTCATTGGAGTACCTTCCAGTCTCAATAATAAGATGATGTCTGGTACAATCAGGAAACATGCTAAGACCTCTATCACAGTCCAGGTAATCGTAAATACACACACCTAGAACATACTGTGAAACAAAAAAGGATCACTTATTTCCAGGTTGGATCAAACATCTGCGTATATCCAAACACTGATACTGATGTACTGCTTCAGTCAGTGGGAGCAGTCATTGAACTGCAGCTCACACTAACCCCTCAAAGTGACTGATCTGGGTAAGTCTGCTGCAAACCATTGCTATGGCTAAATTATTTAGTTATGGAAGTTTACATATGTACATGCAGTTTGCTTTGTGCCTCTTGTTTAGCATCACTAGTCATAGATACCCATCGAAGAATGAAAAGCAAGGCGCTCTAACCAAATAATTTTACAGAGCACAGTTTAGATATGTTTTCAGTTGTGTAATAATTTCAGTGGTAATTAGACAGAATATCAGAAACAGAAATAGTGTGGACCAAAATATTGTGTCAAGAATATTGAGGACACAAATATTGTGACACTAAGTTTCTATAGGTAAGCAAAGTTTTACTTTATATAACTCCATATATATGTACCTTGATGCTATATATATCTCTTCAAGGTACGTAGATGTTGAGTTTAGAAGAGCATATCTATACCTACCTATAGGCACTTACCTTCTCGATATTTTGGTCTTTAATATTTTTGACACCGTATTATCTCCTCACAATATTTCTGTTTCCTATATTTTGTCAGTGTTCCAATTTCAGTGCTTGTTCTTTAAGGATTACAAATCCTGCCTTTATTTACCTATTTTATAATTCACATGTTTGTGGCATGTGTAGCTGTAGCTACACATGCTGTACATACTTCTACCTCCTAGTGTTGGGCTCGGACATGTGGTTGTTTTTCTTCGAAGAAGCGTTTGAGTCACAAGGTATAGTGACTCCACCTATTGCTGGTAATGGGCATAGGCTCCATTATTAGATTCTATGTGTTTCCACTATTAGGTTTCGTACGTGTTCCACCAAGCTCTGGGTCAACGCCTCTTAGTTGTTGTTTTTGGACCTCCAGTAAAACAACAACTGCATCTTTTGCAATTTTGGTATCAGCGCACTACCTGTATTTTTCATGACCGGAAACTTTTCTACTCCCCATTCTGGAACGTACTCAATCATGTTGGGCGCAGAAAATGTTCCATCTGTGATGGAAAATACTCCTTCTCAAAACACAGTGTTGTGCCAAGTATCCCTGGGCAGACCACCATCAGGTGTGCAACCTCTATCTCTCTCCGGATCATAATGAGGCCTCATGTTCCGCCTACCTTGCCCACCGATCAAAGAAAACATTGCGTCACTGTCGGGCTAACGCCTTGTACACAATCCATGACACCCCAATCTCTTTGGTGACTGGGATGTCAAAATCGAACCTCGGCCAGGGTCTTCGGAACCAAACTGCAGATCTCTACTCAGGAAAGTTCCTGCTCCTAATATGAGACCGAAGACCTTCAGTCAGTGCAGGTCCAGATCAATAAAACAGCTGCCATGACTACAACATCTCACCCTCCTCCACCTCTCTGGTACCGAACAGAGACTGAGCACCACTCTCGAGCTGGTTGGGCATCGAGCCCTGAAATCAAGCACCAGGCTTCAAGTCTGCCACTGCCTGAGGACCATGGTTGGCACCTAAAACATGCTTCGGATCCGGCAGCCAGCCAGCTCCTAGTGCTGAAACATTTCTTTTAGGCCATGGCTTTTGGCCCCAACGCCACCTTCGGATCTGGCGTTTGAAGCACTCATCAAGCCATCCTGTGCTCCGAAGACTCCTTCGGCTCCGAAATACATCTCAATGCCAGCAACTCTAAAGTCTTCTTTGGCACTCAAATCCATTTATGTCTTAAGCTTGGTAATATTGTTTTTGTGGTATAGAGTAACTTGTATACTGCACCAGATTGTAAAATTCCATTTTTTTCTACTGCACTGCATTTTGAGCCTTTAGGGCTCTTCATCAGGGTGCTTTAAATGTAAGACATCCTCTTCCCACTGAGTCCCAAGATACCTCCTTTCACAGAGCAGTCAAGGGCAGTCTGCAGTGACTCTTGTAAAGGCGAATGTCTGAAAGATTTACACAGTGAACTCTGCACCAGTGCAACAGCTAGCTCAAAATGTCTGTACTCGCTCAGATGAAATGGATAGATTCTTTAGGCATTCTACCACTTAGATCCCACATAGTCACAACACTGTAAAAGCAGTTCATCCTGGTTACAAGAAAAACCTTCATCACCTCACATAGCTGCCTTCTTGCCAGTGCATAAGATGAGTTAAAACACTTGATGTAACACTTAACAAGCAAAGACCTGTTAATCAGCTAGTTCATAGTTTGAAAACTATCTAAAACCAATGGATTATCTGTATGTATACAAAATTTCCAACTAGACAGGTAGTCTCCTAGAAACTACTATGGTGTTGATTTCCTTTGGATCAACTGTTGCTCACTTCGAGTGCCTACAACCATTACAGTGGTATAAAATCCTTCGGGTAATAAAGTCACTTTTCCTGGTGAATGTAATGCATTTAAACCAGCTGATAAGACTAACACATGGTCAATACAAGATGCTGACACGGAGCATATACAAGTGTAGTGCAAACTACGTCAACGTTCAGATGGCCTCTGATCATGGGAGAGGTGGAGCAGTCCATGGGCACCCTCTAAAAACCAATAGGAATTGTGAAGGAACTAAGAAGCATGAAGTAGGCATGATTTACTTCCTGTGAGATTACAGGTGCACTCGACACACCGCGTGTGGATCTGCACCAGCGACCGTGTTCATGGCTCAACTCATTGTGTCATCCATACCCCTGTTTGGGACTTGGGTTTTTTGGAACCACTTGAAATGGAAATGTGGAGAAGGGAAAACACTGGCATTGTCTTCAAGAAAAGAGAAGCAGGAACATCAGATGGACACTCTGGTGATATGCTTCTAGTTAAGGGCCAACATCTGGAAGAGAAATTTGATTTGTTTTATGATAACCCCCCCCGAATAGCTATAGCAGTAAACATGCGAGTTGCATTCGGAGGGAGGACAAGAGTTTTCCACTGAACTACTGGAGTGTGATACAGGTGAGTACTACAGGCCCGTGGAGACCTCACTCTCCATGAAGCCGTGTCCGACATGGAATGCGACTCATATTCTAAGGAAGGCGGTGTGAATACTGAGGGACTCAGGCCGTGCCTTCGAGTAACAGAACTGCCTGTCAAGTTTTTATAAGGCAAATCTTGGACAATCCACCATTCTGACTCAGCAAGTTATTTCTTCATTTATTTTGTTTATTTAATTGATTAGCATAGTGCTCCCTTCTGACAAGAAGCCACTTTGTAGCATCAGTTATATTCAGCCACATTTTTAAAGGTATTTTTGGGTACATAAGAATTTAAATACACAGCTCGGTTTTATTGTGTTTCGTAGAGGGGGTCTGAGACTTCCTTTACATATTTCTAACAGCATCTCAGAATCATTATTCATGTGGAACACCAAGAACATTTGTATGATTGAGAGGGATATATAAGCCAGCAAACTTATTTAGAGATGGGAGATATAAATTTGGCAAAATATATACCCAAAATCCCTGTTTAAACATTGAACTAAAGATTCCCGGGTATGTCAATTTCTGTCGTAACACACACATTGTACAATATAAGCGGAAAGAAAATGAATATGAGGAGTTTTACGGATTTAGGGTCAGATGTAGGTGGCCCAATACCGGTCGGTAACGGACGAAATTACCGAATTTCGGCCGTTACTTACCGGAATTGGGCATTTGGGATGTAGGTGGCCTAAATTGCAAATTCGGTAATTTACCGATTCGGTATTTTAAGGAATCGGTAAATTACCGATTCCTTAAAATACAGAGGGCCCGATGTAGGAGCCCTAATACCGGTCGTAAACGGCTGATTTCGGCTGTTTCCGACCGGTATTAGGGTTTTCTAATGTAGGAGCATGCTTTACAGAATCAGTATTTTACCGAATCTGTATTTACAGATTCGGAAAAAATTACCGAATCGGTAAATACAGACTCTGTAAAAATACCGATTCTGTAATAGCACATGTAGGTAGCACATCTTTGAGTGCCGCAGACTTTTCAGATTCAGTATTTTACCACCCAATCCAATTGGGTGGTAAAATACCGAATCCAGGTGTGCATGCACATCATTGCATGCACACCTGTGCAATGTGACACACAGACATGCCCTTAGGGCATGTCTGTGTGCCACATGGCACACAAGTCCGGAATTGGGGTGCCAGAGGGTGTCAAAGTGACACCCCCTGCACCCTTGCAAAAATCGGAATTTACCGAATCGGTAAATACTGATTCGGTATTCACCATTGATTCCTATGGCCTTCAAGGCCCATAGGAATCAATGGGGGATATCGATTCTGTATTTACCGAATCGGTACCGATTCTGAAATACCTACATGTGCCCCCTTCTATTTTACCACTTCTTAAATACCGAATCGGTAAAATTCGGTATTTTAGAAGTGGTAAAATAGAATTACGTACATCTAGCCCCGAATCGGTAAATTACCGAATTTGCAATGTAGGGAGCACTCCAATGAGTGCTTTTCCCATTTTAGGATTCGTTATTTACCACCAACTATGAGTTGGTGGTAAATAAGGAATACCTTTGAAAATGCAAATCTATGCATTTTCAACTGTGCCATGTGGCAGAAGTACATGCCCTTAGGGCATGCATGTGTGCCACATCTGCACACAAGCATGATTCAGGGGTGCAACAGGGTGTCAAAGTCACACCCTGGCACCCTTGAATGTTTCCCCCATTTTACCTAATTGGTATTTACCGATTCGGTAATTGCCATTCATTTCTATGGGCGGAGGCCCATAGGAATAAATGGTAATTACCGAATCTTACCAATTCGGTAATTTTTAGCGAAATTTTAGCTACATCCCATTTACCTATTCCTAAATACCGAATCGGTAAAATTCGGTATTTAAGAATAGGTAAATTGGGATTACCTACATCTGGCCCTTAATCATGTGTTTAAGTAGAGCAGTCTCACATTTTGTGTGTGCTCTGTGTTTAGAACGTGGTGGAGACGCCCTCACCAACTTTGCACATTGCACTATTTCAAGGTTTTTAATTGATTTGTAGCAATATCTGATACTCTCGCTTTTAATCCACAAACACCCTGTTCTAATGCCTGCTTTGTACAGTTGCATCTTTTTGGCATGTCCCTGTCCTCTTTCCTGCTCTCCATTCCTGCCCAGTGCCCCCAGATCACCTGTCACCTTCAGTCAACCTTGACTTTTTAGCCAACTTCACTTTGCATTCTGGGACTTGTTATTTTGCTTTTTCTATTATTAGTCATAGGTTTAAAAAATCCCACTATGGGGGGCGTGGCTTGGACGGCAATGCAGACGGTCGTCTAGGTCCGTCGGCTCCACATCCCTGAGGGGAAACTAACTAGCCAAACAACGCAGATCTTGCCAAAACAATAAAAAACAGGTGGGGGAAGGTAAGCGCTGCAAAGCGACGGACGGGAAGAAAGAGGAGAGCAGCCACAGAACGAGGTAACAGCCCTTGAACTCACCACGGGCAAAACAACAGCGCGAAGCACAAGATGGCGCCTTGATGCAAGAAGCAGACCCGAAAAGGAAAACCAACAGAGGAAGTAGCGAGAGGACGCCACCACATCGAGCCATATTCCCTACAGCCGAGACCGGTGAACTGCCTCAAACTGCCAGCACAGACACAGAGAAAGGACAGGCTACAGACCGCCGATCAGAAGATCCAGAGCCCCGCCACCTGAGGGCCGCGAGAGTGGGCAATGTAAAACCGGAAGTGGTTGCAGGGAGAGACGCCATTGCCGGAAATCCTCACCGATCCTGGGCGGAAGACGCAGCAGGGACCGGAAGCGGAAGCGGAAGAACAAGCAAACCGGAAGGGGTCGAACGAACAAGTGGAGTGCGGAGACTGAAGCCGGAGGCCAAGCGGGAACCCCCCGTGGGTAGGAAGCAAGCGGAGAAGGCGCGGAGGAAGCGCAAACCCAGACAGCGCCCTACCGGCAGAAAAGAGACCAAGCGGAGAACCCCCCCGTGGGCAGGAAGCAAGCGGAGAAGGCGCGGAGGGAGCGCAAACCCAGACAGCGCCCTACCGACAGAAAAGAGACCAAGCGGAGAACCCCCCCGTGGGCAGGAAGCAAGCGGAGAAGGCGCGGAGGGAACGCAAACCCAGACAGCGCCCTACCGGTAGAAAAGAGAAGGTAGGGAAGCGCAGGGGGAGTGCAGGAGGAGGCGAACGGCAGGAGCAGAAGAACGGCCCAACTGAGGAGCCGTACAATACAAGGGGAGGAACGAGGGCAGGAGAAGGCAAACGCAGGGCGGAAACGAGAGCCAGACAGAAGCAGAGCCTGCAGCCGGAGTCCAGGGGGGAGGGGCCAATATAAACATCAAGAGCTTAGGCAGGCTCTAACCCTAACCTAAGCCTGAAATAGCCCCCAAGAAACGCTTGGTCACACAGCACAAGGGGCAACACTGCCTCCAACGCATATAGGGAACGCGAGGCGATACATTCAAGGCTGGAAGCAAGAAGACTTGAAAGCACAACGCATGCGTAGCACCAAAGCCCGTGGTGGACCGGGGGGGCACGCAAAGAGCAAATAGGAGAAACAGCACCAATTTGGAACATCAAAGACACGCAAAACATACAAAACTGATCAAGGGGGCACTGGAAACGGGAACAAGCAAACAACACTCAGTGCAGGTAGTGTGGAAGAGCCAGAAGACAAACAAAGGCACGTTGACCTTTGAGCATTGAGGACAGGCGAAGCCCATCCAGGGGGCACATAGAGCCACAACGCCAAACCAGAGAGACACACAGACAAGAGCCCAGCAAACCCACTAACCACACCAACCACAACAACCCCCACACCTCCTGGCTGCATAGGGTTGCCTACTCGAATAGTGTATGGGCTACCCAGCCCCGAACGAGACAAGCACACGCTGGCAGGACTAAAGGCAAAGACTAGGACAAGGCACATCAGAGAGCCCAGCAGGTACAGGCATCAAGGGAACCTCGTGGTAGCAAGAGCGATAAGCGTATCCAAGGAGTTCCAGGCAGAAAGACAACTAGGCAGCATCCTTCCCAGAAGAGGTAGCGCAACGATGGCAGGCAACGAAGGGAAGAAAGGGGAGGAGCAAAAAAGACCCAAAATAGACAATCAAGTATCCCACTCAAAAACCAGAGGCGAAACAGTCACACTAGAGACTATCCTAAAGAGAATAAATGAAGGCAACGAAGTGGCGAAAGAGACTAAACTAAATGTGGAAAACATGCAGCTCGAGTTGGCAGCCATAAGAGCAGACCTCCACAGAACAAACACAAGAATGGAAGTAGCTGAAGGCCGAATAAGCTCAGTGGAAGACGAGACAAGCGAGAACACCAAGGCCATAGCAGAGCTACAGAAAGTCACAAAAACCATGCAAAAACAACTTGCGGACAAGGACGACAGGGCAAGAAGAGGCAACATACGAATCCTGGGCGTACCTGAAGGAGCAGAAGACAAAGCGGGCTCATGCGCAGCCATGCTAGAGGAGATGATTCCACAACTCATGGGCACCACATTTGAGAGAAGGTACGAGGTACAAAAAGCCTACAGAATACCAGCAGGGAGAGCAATGATGGGCAGGGGGCCAAGGGCGATAATCTGCAACCCACTCAGGTTGAACCAAACAGAAGCCATCTTCGCTTTTGCCAGGAAGAACCAGAATCTGTCGTGGGCGGGAAGCAAGATCGTGTTAACCCAAGACTACTCGAAGCAAACGGTAGAGTCAAGAAAAGGTTTCCTGGCCCTCAGAGAAACCCTACGAAGGAGAGGCGCAACTTTCAGTTTCGTAGGCCCAGCCAGATTCAAAGTAACTGACAAATGGAAAACAATGATCTTTGAGTGCCCAGACGATCTAAGGAACTACCTACGTGGACCACCGGTGGAAGAGATGGAGGAGATCAAAAGCCCCGGGGCAGCAAAAAGAAGTGCATCACCAGACGCGAACGGGCAATCGGAGTATGACACACCACAACCCAAGGAATACTCAGGACATAAAACAACAAAGCTACCTCAAGCTACCATAAACAGCCAAACATACAAAGAAGGCCGGGAGGATAACCGCCAGCAGACACAAAGAGACCTACCGCCGGACAATGGCAATCCCAGCGACCAAGAACGCAACAGAGTTTGAACAAGACAATGATTCTTTTTCTTTTAATATCAACCTACCTTTTAACAAGGAAGAACACAAAATCTACCTCAGGGATGATGCGGGGCAGAGGAACTTTGTCGTCGCACACCCACTCAGCAAGTAAGGGAGGGTGGGAGGCGGGAGGGGTGGGGCGGGCGGGGGAGCCAAAGGGAGGGGGGTGGAGCGGGGAGTGTGTACATGGGCTCTTTTTCTATTATTATCTCTTCTTCTTCTTCTACTATCTCCCCCATTACATCTTCAGGTCGAGGTCCAGCAAACGCAAGCATAGGTACCACGGAATGCACACAACACAAACAGTCCAAGCACACATGGGAAGGCCAATTAGACAGCGAAACACGAGAGACACAAAATGACAAACACCTTCCAGAGCAGCATCGCAGCAGACATTAAGATAGTGTCCCTAAATGTCAAAGGCCTCAATGGCCCGATCAAAAGAAGGAAGGTGCTTGAGCACCTTAAGAATTCTACTCAGAGGCGACATCTATGTGCTCCAAGAAACTAGATTAGAAGCAGCGGACATCGGGCGCATAGGTGCAAACTGGATAAGTGAGGTTGTGGGATCTCCAGCACAGAACAAGAAGAATGGGGTAGTAACAATTATCACCAAAAATTCCCAGCTAACAGTGGTAGGCTCACAAGTCGACACCCAAGGAAGGACACTGGTGACCACTCTCAAAAGGGCGGGAGAACACTTCACGTAGCGAACATATACGGCCCTAACACGGAGGATAAATCATTCTGGGAGGGGGTGGGAACACAATTACACACCCTACCATTAGAAGATCTGCTGATAGTCGCTGGGGACTTGAACCAGGTTGTAGACTTAGCAATCGACAAACACCCAAACAGGCCAAGCCAAACAGCAAACAATCCCAATATCCTGAAGAACCTCTGTGCCAAACTCAGACTGAGAGACCCATGCCGCCTAAGCAACCCAGACGCCAGAGAATACACATTCTACTCCAACCCACACAACTCTTACAGCCGAATAGATTATATCCTCATGTCAGAATCACACACCCACCTCATAAACCACACAGAGATAGGACCCAGATCAGTATCAGACCACTCGCACATAAGTCTAACCCTGGCGGGCAGGCATAACGACAAGCCAACACGTAGGTGGCGTTTCGACGATACCATACTCCATCACGTCTCAGCGAAAGCCGAGATAGAAGAGGCGATAAAAGAATACCTGCTAATAAATGACACACCAGAGACAAAGAGGGAGGTACTATGGGATGCACTAAAAGCCACCGTACGGGGAGTAGTCATGACACTCAAGGGCAGATTAAACAAAGGGAGGAACAAAAAAATTGAAGACCTAGAAGAGGAAATTAAAAAACTGGAGAACAGCCACATAGCCAGACTGGATGACACGAATACACTCATGAACCTGACCAAACATAAGTATGAACTCAATAGAATACTGAGTGAGCGAGCAGGGACCTGGATTAACAAATATAAATCTATTAACCTCTGCACTGCGAACAAGGCCGGCAAAAACCTAGCATCCTACCTAAGAGGGAAACAGCGCCAGCACACGATAGGAGCCATCAAAAACAGACAGGGCAAGTCCGTGACTGCAAACAAAGAAATACTAGAGGTCTTTAGAGAATTCTATGAGGGACTGTACACTATGCTATGCTATGCTATGCTATGGTGACTTGTATAGCGCACGGCTGCCCCAGCGAAGGGGCGTCCCGGCGCTGCAGAAGGACAGTTTACAGTGAGGTGGAGACGCTAAGGATGAAGCTATTGTTGAAAGAGGTGTGTTTTGACAGCCTTTCTGAAGGCGAGGAGATCTTGTATCCCACGGATAGCTTCAGGAAGACTATTCCATAACTTGGCCGCTAGGAAGCTGAAAGAGCGGCCGCCCATTCTGGCCAGTCTGATGCGGGGGATGATCGCAAGATGCTGCCCCTCTGACCGGAGCGATCTCCTGGGGATGTACTCTGACAGAAGTGGGCGAAGCATTAGGGGGGGGAGGAGGTTTTAAGGATTTTGAAAGCGAGGCACAATGCTTTGAACTGGACCCTTTTGCCCACCGGGAGCCAGTGCAATTTCTTCAAGGTTCCAGATACCGAGGAATGGCGCGGGAGACCAACCAGAGCCCTGGCAGCCGCATTCTGAACTCTTTGCAATCTAGTAATTTCAGCTAGATTAGCCCCCAATAAAAGGGAGCTGGCATAGTCCAGTCTGGAAAGGATGGTCACCTGGGCGATTAGTTGGCGAGTGCGGCAGTCAAAGAACTTCAGAATGGGCCTGATGTTACGCAGGACGCCAAAGCATGTGGCGGCAACTTTTTTTGTGTGGTGCGTGAACTTTAGAGCAGAATCCACCCAAACTCCCAGGTTTTTGACACATTCCTTAGGCGTAGGGGGTGGGCCTAGCGGATCCGGCCACCAGCTGTCACCCCAGGACGGAGTGTTTTTGCCCAGGAGGAGAATCTCCGTTTTCCCGGCGTTTAATTGAAGAAAATTCGCCGTCATCCAGTTGGTGATGTCAGTGAGTGTCTGTTTAAAGTGTTGTGCCTCCAGACCACTGTTGTCATTAAGTGCCACCACCAACTGGGTATCGTCTGCATAAGATACCAGGGCAAGTCCATTTCTTCTAGCCACCTCCGCCAGGGGGCGGACATATACATTGAACAGGGTAGGGCTCAGAGAAGAGCCTTGCGGCACTCCCTGTCCAATGTTATGTTCCTCAGAGATGTAAGAAGGGGTAGACACTCTAAAAGACCTGTTGAAAAGGAAGTCTCTAAACCAACCGAGAGCTGACCCTGTGATTCCAATTTCCTCCAATCTCGACAAGAGGACCTCGTGTGACACCGTGTCGAAGGCAGCACTAAAGTCCAACAGGACCAGTGCTGCCGTCCCTCCGGTGTCAAGGATGGTACGGAGGTCCTCTGAAACACTGAGCAAGGCGGTCTCGGTGCTATGACCAGCTCTAAACCCGTGTTGAGAGTCATCTAAGATGTTATTGGTGAGGAGGAAATCTGTCAGAATGTTGTTGACGTGTGCCTCGATAATTTTGGCAGGCCAGGGAAGCAGGGAGATAGGTCTAAAGTTCTCAGGAAGCGAGGGGTCTAGAGTGGGTTTTTTTAGAATGGGAGAAACCCAGGCCTGCTTCCACTTGGAGGGAACTTTAGCGGTCAGAAGGGACCGGTTGATGATTTCTCGAATGTGCTCAGTGATAGATTCATGGGCTTCACAGAAGGTATCCGGTTGAAGGGGATCTGCCGGAGAGCCTGATTTAATCTTTTTGCTGATTTTTTGGAAACTCTCTCGCTCAAGCGTGGGTAAAGAGGAGAGAGAGGGCCTAGTGGGATCAAAGATAGCCAATGGCTGCGGGCCTTTAGGAAAGGTGTCGTAGATTTTCATGATCTTGTTGGTGAAGAAGTTGGCCATATTATTACAGAGGTCAGGGGAAGTGATAGTGGTGTTGACAGTTTTCTTTGCGGTAAGATCTTTCAAAATTTTAAATACAGATTTCGAGGTGTTAGAGCTGTTATTGATTCCTCCTCCTTTAGTGTTTCACTAGAGATGAAACACTAAAGGAGGATGGGGGCAAGGAGCTGCTAGGGAAAACCACCACCCCGACACTATCAGACTGCGAACGAGGCATCCTAGAGCTAGACATACTGGAGGATGAGATAGCCAAAGCCACGGCAAGCCTCAAGTACAACAAAGCGCCAGTGCCAGATGGCTTCACAGCCAGCTTCTATAAAAACTACATGCACATCCTCAAACACACGATGAAACAGGTATTCACAGATTGCGCCCAGGCAGGCCACATGGCACCCTCGATGGCTGAGGCAAACATAATTGTCATACCGAAGGAGGGGAAGGAATCAACTGAGGCAAAGAACTTCAGACCGATCTCCCTCATCAATGTAGACTGCAAGATATACGCTAAAGTACTCGCAAACAGACTCAACGCACACCTACCCAAACTCATACACAACTCTCAAGCAGGCTACCTCAAAAACCGTATGTCCCACGACAACACTAGACTACTATGTCACATAATCAACCACTCCTCCAGGAGCAACGAAGCCGCGGTCATGATAGCCCTGGACGCGGAGAAAGCCTTTGACAGGGTCTCATGGCCCTTCCTAGAGCAGTGTATGGTGAAATTCGGTTTAGGACCGAATTACAGGAAGATGGTGATGGCCCTATACAGCAACCCCAAAGCTAGGGTGGTGGTCAATGGAGGCACATCTAACATACTACACCTAGGCAGGGGAATGAGACAAGGATGCCCACTTTCACCGGCCCTATTCCTGGTAGCCATTGAACCGCTCCTCACGATGATCAGAACAAATGAAGATATAGCAGGGATACCAATAGGGGGTGAGACTTTTAAGCTGGCGGCATATGCGGACGACGTCCTAATAGTCACAGAGGACCCCGAAAGATCCATCAGAGCACTGACTGACACTATCGACAAATACGCCCAAGTCTCAGGATACAAACTAAACAAAGATAAATCAGAGTGCAAACCCCTAAATATCTACACAACAAGAGAGGTACTAGGTAACTCCGGATTAACATGGCAACAGAAACACATAAAATACTTAGGCATCCTTTTTGAGAGAGACCTAAGAACTACACTGGAGCACAATGAACAGGTAACAATCAAAAAAATTAAAGAGAGAGTGGAGGGGTGGTCGCCCAAATTCACCACATGGTGGGGGAGGGTAGAAGCTATAAAAATGATGTTAACACCTGTGGTCAACTACATGCTAACCATGCTCCCGTTGACGAGCACAGATGATTTCCACAAGAAACTAGACAAGATACTCAACAACTTTCTGTGGAAAGAGAAAAAACCCAGAATAAGCCTACACAAGCTTAGGCTCACAAAAGAGCAGGGCGGTCTGAACATAGCAAACTTCAAAAGATTCCAGGTAGCATGCATAGCCAGACAGGGACTACACTGGTTAAACCCAAGGAAGGAATATACCCCAGCATGGCTGACACTAGAGCGTGGACTTTTAAAAGGCTTGAACCCCATCACCCTCCTCACAGCCACCAGACACCCAGTAATCAAGGAGAACGCCATCCTGAAGAACACGAAAACAGCACTCCTGAGTGTCGACAAACTACTGACATCAAGCATAAGAGGGAGCCAATCTGAATCTATATGGCACAACCCGACAGTGAAATACAGAGATAAGGTCCTAGACATACACGAATGGTATAGACATGGCATCTCCACGGCCCAGGACCTTCAAGAACAGGGTGCATACACAACTTTCGACACCATCAAAGAAACACACAACCTACAAAGCATAGAGCTCTACAACTTCCTGAAAATCAAAGTAGCCATCAGGAAGGCTAACCTCAGCAACCGCACGCCTTCGCTCATACAACTTGCAACCAGTCTCAACACACTAGGACACCAAATAGCACACCTATACAAAGTCCTCCGTCCCAAGAACCCCAAACTAAACAGTAAAGTCACACATTTCTGGGGGGAGGTAGTAGGAAGGGAGCTAAGCGAAGCAGAGAAGGCAGAGATGTGGAGATCCTCCACTAGGAAGAAAATAACAGCAGCGCTCAACCAGACCAAATATTGGCTAGTGCACAGGGCATACTGGACACCGGCCCGCCTGGCCACCCTTGGGGTTCGCGACAGCGATACATGCTGGAATTGCCACAAAGGGAGGGGAGACCTAGAACACCTTCTGCTCAGCTGCCCTAAGGTCAGGGGCTTCTGGAACAGAATTGAAACACTAATCAAGGAGATCACAGGAATAAACATACACATAGATTTCCCCAACCTAATCCTAGGCTTTATGTCTCCGGCAATCACAACGACAGAGGAACGCGACCTCATCGACCTATTGCTAACGGCGGCAGTCAAAACGGTCCTAAGTAATTGGAAGGACACCTCAAAAGCCGCGCCCCAAGCATGGCTCAACTGGGTCACGTTCGTAAGGGGGGCAGACAACATCACAGCGAAACACTCACCGAAAATCCATAGGCAGGCGAACATGTGGGGACCCCTAGACCAGTACCTAACATCACAAAAAACCCCCATAGGCGCAAAATCCGGACTCAATTGAAGGGACACACTTCCAGCGTACCGTGCAAGCTCTCTCTCAACCTCGACCTCCTTCCTCCCCTCTCCTCACTACTGTCCGGGGCTGGGAAAGAAATACCCACGAGCAACGAACCGTCGCAAACGAGGAGGAATAAGGAAACGACCAACAGAACATGAACAATCGAACTATTAACCCCCCCACCCCCCGGCGTTCCTTTCTTTTTCTTTTTCCTTTTTTTCCCATCTCTTCTTTCTCTAATCTTCCACTCGTGTATATCCCGCGCTCCATGTAAATATATATTTTTTCTACTCAATAAAAAATTACGGAAATAAAAAAAATAAAAAAATCCCACTATGCAAAATACTGTTAGCTAAAACTAGGAATGACTGAAGATGTCACGTGATACAAATCTCTTCTAACAGAACATTGCGTGTTATTTTAGCGGAAATTTAACAGCTAAAGCTCTCAAATCTGCACTTGTTTTTCATGCCCCTCCAATACAGTGGTCTTCTCCTTGTCCAAGTCCCATGATTCACCCCGGA
Organism: Lissotriton vulgaris; assembly: GCF_964263255.1. Taxonomy (NCBI): domain Eukaryota; kingdom Metazoa; phylum Chordata; class Amphibia; order Caudata; family Salamandridae; genus Lissotriton; species Lissotriton vulgaris. The sequence continues at coordinate 16,651 of NW_028242794.1, forward strand.
TACTTCTTCCATAGTTAGACTAGAGCCTTTGAATAGGCATAGTTGTAAAAAACATATCAGCTCTCTCTTCCGACTGCCGCACAGCTACCAACAGGCCGACTCGGCATGATGGTAATTTCCAGATAGTTGTGGCACTTTCGCCAACAACACTTTGGATTCTGGGACTTATAGTTTTGGTGTCCAGATTTTAGGTACCATCCAAGGTATCATTGTTTTGTCTGATAAGGATGGCTGAAGATGACTTTGGTGACGAGGAGGTCGTTTGTAGCTATGTTGCCCCCGGGTTTAATCACGCAGATCGATTTAAATTCAAACTCTCTCTGAGTGAGGAATCTGCGGAATATGTTAGGGCCTGCGCACTGATTGCCTGTGGCCCTCACTTCTGGTCTGTAACTGGAATCCCACGGTTTGGATTTTGGCCCCGCACTGACCTCTGCTGGTTTTACACTAACCTACAAACACACAAAAGCTGAGGGCAGGAATCATTGCAACTTGTCTAACCATTCGCAATGGCTCAGGGTAGCATTCCAAACCATCCTTATTTTGACCACTATGCCGCTTTAGTTTGGACTCAGCCAGGGATTTAAGTGGGCCGGGTCTCACCGGTGCTGAGCACCAGCAGTTTTTAGGTCTGAGCCAGCGCATGCAATGCTTTGCGAGACATTTAGAAGTGGGCTTTTAAAAGTGCTACCACAGCTTTTGCTGACCTAGCGCTTGCAGTTACGTGCACGTGCACGCGCACAGCCGCCAGCTTTCAGCGTCCGATCTGGCGCCATCTGGCTTTCCTCTGGCTTGCTCTTTCAACGCTCCTCCGCCCCTCCCCCACCGCATCTCGCGTTAATTGTAAACATGTGCAAACGCGCTGCTTTCACTTTCGCTCGCGCGCGCTCCACATTTGAAGCAGGGCTTGTTTTAGAAGGCTGTTTATGGTTCTCACCATGCAGAGTTCTCTCTGAGCTGCATGTTTTTTTCCTTTGATTAGTGCTGCTTCATCGCTTCTTGGTAACAATACATAGAATAACAGTGTTTTTTTTTGACCTAGCACTTTGTTCACCTTTATTTTCTGTCACCCCTCCCACCTCATGTTACTTTTCAGCTCTTTCGTGTTCTGTCCAATCCTTCCAGATGAACAGCGTCAAACGGCTGTGTACATGTCTTACTGCCAATTTAAATGTGCTTGCACAACATGGGTTGTGTAATAGGCGGAAGCAGACTCGCGCCATTGTCTACTAGTATAATAGAAGTGATTCATGACATCAGATCGCTTAGCCCAAGGCAGATTCAACGATGGCTTTATTTTGTAATTTCTCATCCGCATCTAAATGCAATCAATTACAAAACATTATCGGAACACAGACAATGAGGAACTATTCTTCCCACAGCCCGTGTGCTTAGTATTTGTTTCAGCGTCAAACGTTCAAAACAATAACATTATTATGTATTTGCTCTATTCGTAGCTGCAGGACTTAGTTTGGATCCTGTTGTATTAATTAAAGGTTTTTTGCGCACTCATCTTACTCTCCCCCTGGGAATGAACTGCACAACTCGTCCACGGAAGGGTTTGCTAAGTCATTTCACTTAGGTGTGACATTCCCATAGTTTCAGTGCGCTTAACTTGACATTTAGAGAGGCGCAGTGTCGCTAGCTCTGCAAAGCACCTCTTATTATTCATTGTATCTAAAATCATCCAGTTTCTATAAGTCATGCACAAATCATAGCAGCGTTGCACTGCCATCAGCTGTAGGAGTGTTATGCAGGTCTCTCCATATAAACGTACAATCAAGCATATCCACATGCAAGAAACCTGCAGTCACATGAATTTTCAGCCCTTTTCCATGGAGGGGCCACAGCCTGCGCTTTCATTTCAGTTTACCAAACCTTGCTTAAACTTCTGCCAAAGTCCCGGCCTTTCGTCATCATGCCCAGTCTTATTTTAGCACACATGACTTGCCTTCTAGAGTGTCAACTTCACCCTCTGACATGTCAGTTTCAAAGTCCTAATGTTCAGTGAGTGATCCGAATACAAACCCAAGGTTGGCTCAAGTGACACGCACGGCCACTTGGTAATTATTTTTATTTTACAGAACTCCCTCAACTGGTGATGAGCTGCTTCCGACACCTATCATTCAACATCCACCGCACCCATCATGCATCCATTCGCCCAAGCCTTCAGCCACCCATTCACACTTGCATCCATCCATGTGTGCTGCCACCGCTACCAACCCATTTACACTTGCATCCGTCCATGTGTGGTGCCACCCCTGTCCACCCATTCACACTTGCATCCGTCCACGTGTGCTGCCACCCCTACCCACTTATTCACACTTGCATCCATCCATGTGTGCTGCCACCCCTACCCACCCATTCACACTTGCATCCATCCACGTGTGCTGCCACCCCTTCCCACCCATTCACACTTTCGTCCGTCCATGTGTTCCGTCAGACCTACCAGCCATTCACACTTGCATCCATCCATGCATGCTGCCACCCCTACCCACCCATTCACACTTGCATCCGTCTATGCATGCTGCCACCCCTACCCACCCATTCTCACTTGCATCCGTCCATGTATGCTGCCACCCCTACCCACCCATTCACAATGGCATCCATCCCTGTGTGCTGCCACCCCTACTCACACATTCACACTTGCATCCATCCATGTGTGCTGCCACCGATACCCACCCGTCACACTTGCATCCGTCCTACCCACTTATTCACACTTGCATCCATCCATGTGTGCTGCCACCCCTACCCACCCATTCACACTTGCATCCATCCACGTGTGCTGCCACCCCTTCCCACCCATTCACACTTGCGTCCGTCCATGTGTTCTGTCAGACCTACCCAGCCATTCACACTTGCATCCATCCATGCATGCTGCCACCCCTACCCAGCCATTCACACTTGCATCCGTCTATTCGTGCTGCCACCCCTACCCACCCATTCTCACTTGCATCCGTCCATGTATGCTGCCACCCCTACCCACCCATTCACAATTGCATCCATCCCTGTGTGCTGCCACCCCTACCCACCTATTCACACTTGCATCCATCCATGTATGTATGTATGTATGTATTTGAGCTTATATAGCGCACAGCTACCCACAAAGGGTTTCCCGGCGCTTGCTTAGGGAACCCGTCCTGGTATTCCCCTGTGAGATAACCCCGGCAGGATATCCACAAGGTGAAAGCCAGGCATCCCGCCGCGAGGGGCCGTTGTGGAGATGTGTGCTGCCACCCCTACCCACCCGTTCACACTTGCATCCGTCCCTGTGTGCTGCCACCCCTGCCCACCCATTCACACTTGCATCACACTTATAAGTTTTTAGCTATGCAAAAGTTGATGTTATTGCACCAAGGATATTGTACTGCATAACTAAATACTTATAAGGTTCCAAAAGCGAGACCTATTGGCTATGCCAATGCTTGTTTCAAGGGGGCCTCGAAACGGGTCTCTATCGGGCTCTGTTTTGTGCCCTGGCACAGGCGGTCCATTTTTTTCCGGGCTGCAGTGACAGCAGACACATCATGCGCGCGTGCTCACTTCTCACTAGGGTAGAAGTTACGGCATGACGTCATGCCAGGTGAGCGTTGTAGGGGAAGAGAAATCCTTTAAAGAGAGTCACTTTCTCTCTGGATTTCCCTTCTCTTTTGAAAACTCAGGAGCAGCAACATTGTTTTGGTGTCACCAGGGCTTTAAGTGGAAGCTTTTTCAATATTATATACAAGCCATAGTTGCTGCTTATTTATCTTATGCAACTAACAACCATTGACAAAGCCAATAGTCATGGACTTGTTGTAGGTATGATGTTTCATGTATCATATATCAGGATGCAATGACAGAAACAGCAAAATACAAATCAGGCGATACACTCAGCTAAACATAGATTTTAAGCCTGTGTGTTTTTAAGCCATACCCTTAATTACATTGGCCACGCCCCTGTGAGAGACCCCCCCCCCATTTTTTTCATCCCACTTAAAGCCCAGTCTTGACTGTGCTCCAATAGGAACAGTATAGCCCGAACTGCCAGGCCAGGTCCCCCCGCAACTGGAACACAATCAACCCAACACCTGTTCACCCTGATTGGGGCTCTTCAATCGGGTATAGTTTGCCTCCAGTGGCACAGTGAGCACAAGACCCACATTTGAACATAACCTTGCCACGTAGGGTGGTACTTCAGACACACAAAAGGAGATGGTAGAAATGCTAGCAAAAAGTTTAACTTCTGACAATCGCTCGGCCAGTACTTGGAAGCCAGAGACTGGAGGCGAGAGACAAAGAAAGAAAGTAGGAGCAAGCAATGACAACCAGCGAAGGGAGGCATGAGAGAAACATGCGATATCAGAAGACAAAGATTGACATATTGGTGGAATGGAGAGATAAATAGATGAAATGGTAGTGAAAAAGTGCAATTGAGAGAGGAGGAAAAGAGAATAATTAAAGTTGTGCATGAATAGGAGGAAAATAATGGAAGAATGTCTGAGAAGGAATGAATGCCAATGAGGGACCAAAAGCATTGACTATATCTATCTATCTATCTATATGGTATTTATATTCCGCAAACCTAGCCAAATGGCAACACCGTACATGGTCAAAGACTAGCACAAATTCAATGAGTAAGGGCAATGGAAACTCAGTTGTGGACGGTTAATGCATTGTGAAATAGTGTTCTTTACCAAGTAGAGTGCTCAACATTTTCCTGAATCGGAGTGGCATTGGAGAAGTCCTGGTGGATGCGGGGATGCTGTTACAGATCCTTGCTGTGTAGATTGAAAAGGCCTACTGTCTAGTTTTTACTTTTTTACACTTCATAGTCTGAAGGTGTCCTGGTTGCGAGTGTCGAGAAGACGAGATCCACCAGAGGTGGTGAGATTGTCTTCATTGAGATGGTGTGGGAAGGCAAGGGGAGCTAATGGATTCCATCAAAATGATGGTGATGTGATCATATTTTTTCATGCCCTGGATGAGACATACTGAGGCACGTAGAATGCCCCTAAAGGCTGCCATTGTGGATTCTGGGAGACCAAGGAGTAGGTTTTTACCACCATACAGATGTGAGAGTAGGAGGATTTCAACAGTAGTCTGAGGTTGCTTTCAAAGACATGTTTTGACCTTCTTTAGAAGAGAGAGCTGGTACAAGGCTGTCTTTGGGGTATATTCACAAGAACATGTGGTAAACATTACCAAAAATGCTAACGCAACTTTACACATTGCAGCCTATCGCGGAAAAATAACCATGTGTCAACGTGGAATTCACAACAAGGCGATACCATGCGATAGTCTACCGATAATGCGGCCATTGTCCGCAATACAACCACCGCAACGGAAATAAAAACACAAACCCCAACGCGTAAAAAGACGCGATCTGCCCAAACGCGATAAGAAAACAGTGACAACCAGCGAGAGGCCAGCAATACCCACCCGTAATGCGGGAAAAAGCACAAGAACAGCATACGTAAATTGCCACTAAAAATCTACATCAACTGCGGAGTACCACTGATGCACCCTGACCGACTGCAGAGGACAACATGAACCCTACAATCCCCACGGAGGAACACCCTGGAATACAGGGCCCATGGAAGGCCAATGAGAAGAGGAAAACAAGGTACAGTCGCCAGGAAAACCCGATGATCGCCACGGATGAGCCAGAACAACACCACCACCAACTGTACCTCACCCCCAACGTGCCATTGGCAACAAAGAGGCAAAGATGGCACACCACCTTGGACCATGTGAATGACATTGCATGGCAGAGGAGGACAACGGAAGAGCCCTGACGACAATGACACATCTGTGTACAAACCATGCCTGAGTGTCACAACTCGACAAAGAGCACAAGTTACCCAAGTCTGCAACATCTCAGCACCGTGGAAGCACAGAACTGACAAGCACACCGCATGAAAGGGACCAGTGGCAGACAAATCAGAGCCGTAGGAGCGAATCACCCACCATGCAGAATACGCACATAAGTGTAAGTGCACCTCGAAATTGACAACATCCTGGTACAAACAGCAACACCTCCACAACAGAACACAGGACACAACTGGTGCCGCAAATGTGCACAACATAGCAAATCACATCTGGCACAGCAGGAAACTGTATGACAATGTATAAGTACAACCTGTAACCTGGAAATATGTTTTATTCACACATGCTGTGCTCTTGGACATTTTGTAGTGTCCCACGATTGCCATGGACTGCCACAATGTCACGTAATAATGGGAAGTAATTGTCAATTATGGTGTTCCTACCTTCCATTCCTGCTGCAGCTCCAGTGGGATGTGAGCTACTTGCCCCATCGTCCCCATCATCTTCCAGTACTTCTGGAACTGGGATCCATGGGGCATTGGTACGTACACAGATGTTGTGCAACACTCAACATGCAACGATCATCTTGCACACGATGTCCGGGATGTACAGGAGCTTTCGACTTGTGCCGTCCAGGCACCTGAAATGTGACTTCAACACACCAAATGTGAGTTCAATGATGCCCCTGGTGCGTATGTGGCCCCCATTGTACTGCCTCTGGGTGGGTGTGTTCGGGTCTCAGAGGGGTGTCATCAACTAAGGGCAGAGTGCATATAATTGCTCACCTGTGACAGTGCAGGGAGAAAAGAGTCAATACTTGGTTCGGCAGGATGTGATGGCAGGCCCACTAATCCAGTGATGCATGTGCTGGCTGTGTGTGAGGTGAGTGTAAGCTAGCTCCCAGGGAGTAGCTGGTGCTGGCAACAACTCCAACAGTAATCAGGCACTCAGAAATGCAATGTCAGAACAACAAGGGGGGATGACTTGAGTCGCACAGGGTTAGTGGCCCCGGATGCACAGCGGCCGACACGGGCCCACCGCCACGGTACGCTGACATGCGGGAGACTGGGGTAGGGTCATGAGGGCAAAGCAGGGTCTTGTATGTGTCATAGGTGCCTTCCGTGGAGTGTCTCAGGGAAGAATGGGAGGTCTACCCTCAGGGCATGATGTAGAGGGCACATGCCAGCTGTGTCCGGCAACATGGCAGATATGAATGCCACAGACCCATGCCAGATACCAAGTCCTTACCTGCCCGTTGCTGATGACAACACCCAGGCAACTGGCTCAGACACCAACGATGTTCCACCGGAGGTTGACGGTCACTCACGGCGCACAGGGTTAGTGGCACAACTTGTCGCCGGCTTGCATTGAATAGGGTTTGTGGCACCGCGTGTTGCAGGCCTCAGGACACAGTTCCACATATGGGACTTACAGGGATGAAGGGGACGCCAGTGGAGTATGTCAATGAGAAAGAAGTAATGAGGGCAAGCGTCATGGGGCCAGCGATGGTCTGCGGAGGCTGCAGAGGTAGCCGAAATGGGGCTTGGAGCTTGTATCAGCAGGTGGTGGGCCCTCTTTGACACATGACGGTGTCAGCAGGTGAGCAGTGCGGCCTTGGGGCACTGGGGCGGGCAGGCCTGGTCTGGGTATCAGCGTCCTGGGGTGCAGCAGGCGCACAGGGTCGCATGCCTTGCTGCTCAGCACGTCGACCTCGTTGAGGACTGCGGGGCACCGCCCTGTCAGTGACATTGGCCTTTCCGGGAGAGAACCACGCTCTGCGCTACAGGGTTTTTGTCCACAACCCTGCGCAGCCCTGGAGGACTCCGGGCCAACCCACTACGCTCACGCACACAAGGGGGGACGCAGTGAGCGACATTTTCTGTGGCCCATGTCTGTCCTGCACATCCACGCCTCATTTATTGTTGTGTACATTCCCATTCACGGGTCACTTGCATCCTTCACACATGGCCACATTCCGCATCTTCACAGCTGTTGTGCGGCTGTGGTGCTGTGATATAGCTGTATTGTGCGCAGGGGTAGCCCAGGATCACCATGGAGTAGTGTTGTTGTGTCTGGTAGGTGGGCATGTTGATTGAAATGTTGTATGTGGTTTGGTCACGTGTGCACTCCCACAGTTGTGTGTTTTGTGATGGTGGCTTTGATGTGTGTTGTGTTGATTTGGCACTTACCAATGGGCAGTCCCATATGTGCCATCCTGGAAGCGCTGGTTGATGATGGACTGTCGGAAGATGTAGGAATCGTGCACAATGCCGGGGTAGTTTGCAACGGCATTGGTGAACATTCCCCGGTGGTCTACTATTGCCTGCGCATTGATGGAATGCATGTGCTTTTTTAAATTTATTTTTTATTAATTACTTTATTGAGCTTTAACAAAAACAAAAATGCTCCAGATGTGAGCTGTACAATAAGCTGTAGACACATTTCAGTTATTATGGCATTACAGTGACAAAATTATTAAAAATTCACTTACTGTTCGAAGTGCAACAGGGTAATGTACAAGCAATATAACACAGCATACACATTACCTGACCGCAGGCAGGGGACAGGAGGACGGACAGTGCATCTATGATCATAAGGCAACTTGCAAAGCAACAATATTCAACACCAGTTTTTGCACTCACTGATTTTACCGAGGTCAACGTACTCCCTACATACTATAGCAAAAGAACAATGCGTCTGAGGCAGGACCGATCATGACCGCTCCTCTCTCGGAGAGCCACCAACCTTGTTATTTTTATTGGCCCTATATGTATTGTACAGTACCCAAAAATTCTTAGGTCTATTGCGGGAGGTCATGAGGTCACTGTAATATTCCGTTTGCGTAGAGCAGTATAACATATCAGAAGCCCATTGAGCCAGCGTAGGTAACGGGCCTCTCGATCAGCAAATAGCCACCCTACGCCTCGCCATCAGAAGTCCCATATCGACTAGCCTGTGCGGTCCCTTAGGTAAAGGTTTCGAGTAGTCCAGCAACGCCAGAGCCGGGTCCGGTGTAAGCACCTGCCCTGTTATCGCTGTCAATTCTGAAAACACATGTCCCCAAAAATTAGCCACCCCGGGGCAGAGCCAAGCTAAATGTGTGAAGTCCGCCACTTGCTCACTGCATCACTCGCATCGCGAGTTTTCCCGCAATCCATATCTGCAAAGTCTTTCTGGGGTATAATAGACTCTGGGGAATTTAAAGTGTATCAGGCGGTGCTTACCATTAAGGGAAACTCGGTTCGTGTTAAGGCAGCAATATAACCACACATCATCGTCTATTTCCTTATTCAGGCCGTTCTGCCAGGCTAAGCGAGCTTTAGTGTAGTGATTCTGACTCCCTATGACATAGCTAGTTTGTAAATGTTTGAGTCCATACCCGTAGGGGCTTGTGTTTTTATAACCAGGGAGAGTGCTGTCAGTTCCGGCAGTTCAGTCAGGTCAGTGCCTAGCAGCTGCAGCAATGCAAGTCTTATCCTGATATTGAAACTTGGTGAGGAGTTATGGCACATTGGCCTCAACAAACAAGGAGTACAAATCCTTCATGGTTCCGCCTTCAAACAAATACTCCCGCCCTGTTCCACCGCGGCCGGTGCCGTTTGTGTGGAGGGCGAGGCGAGCCGCCATCTTGGGTGGGGCTGGACCGGATCTAGCGGTCTAGTTCTCCCGGGAGGCAGGGCATAAAACCAAATGTGTATACAGGAGCGCAGCGGGCGCGACGAATGCGCGCCGAAGTCACGCATAAGTCAAGCCCGTCTGCGCCCGTCTGCGGCCGACCGGGGCTAGGGGCTAGGGGCTGGTACCCCTGGCCAAATATACACATATTCTTCCCAGGACCTGATACAACTTAGACCCACAGACAACCTGGGTCCTGCTTTACCAGCGTATGTACTAAAGCGCACTGCTACTTATGGCATTCTTAAACCCAAATACATTGCTGGTAAAGCCACGCACCCCAATCCCTGTACTCCCCCTCTGCCCTCACTGGACTTAGAGACCACACTTAAATGTTACTATTTAAACACCAGGTCTATGGTCAAACACCATATGGATATATTTTTTCTGCTTCAAGCCGAGCAACCCGATCTCTTACTCCTCACAGAGACTTGGCTTAATGCAGATTATTTACCCTATATTTTAGCAGCTGTCCCCTCTAACTATTACATTTTAAATGTTAACCCCTTCCACACTCATGACGAGCTGGGCTCGTCATGGTGTAGCCTCCTCATACACTGATGACGAGCCCAGCTCGTCATAAAACAATGAAAATAGCAATTTCCCAGCACAGGAGGGGAATTGCCTTAGCAGACATGGAGTTAATAGACCTGCTGACAAAAGGGGTGGAGGAGTAACAGCTATTATTCGCAACACCCACAAATTCTCACTTCTACCATCTCTTGACCTCATAGGATCAGATAACATGATTTTTAAAATGGACACTGATAGTGGATCACTACTAATGATCCTTATCTACCGTCCCCCCCAAAATATGCCTACATTTGCGGCATCTTTGGCAGAACACCTAGCCCCCTTAATTATCAACCACAAAAAAATCATGCTGCTGGGCAACTTTAATCTTTGGTTAAACTCTACTACGCTGGACACTCAGGCAGCCGCGTTGAAAGAGACTTTATTAGACCTGAACATGATCCAACAGATTCACCTACCCACCCATGAAAAAGGGCACAGCCTCGATCAAATTTGGTCACAGAATATCCCTTTGGTTATTAGTTCCATTACTCCTTGCATCTGGTCGGACCATTTTTTGATACATTTTACTATCGCTATCGCAAAAAGTAAAAAGCAGCCTTTCCAGAAAGGCGGGAAAGTCAGAATATGGAAGAACACTGACATCTCAGCCCTTACCGACACTTTGACTTCATCCCTCCCCCCATTAGATCAGGATATTAATGGGATTGAAGAAGCCTTTACCAACTGGCTACGTCAAGCAGCTGACGTGCATGCCCCCTGCTCTAATATTCCCCGCTCCCGCCCTAATGACGCCCACAGGTGGTTTACACCTCACCTGAAGGCTTTAAAACTTGATGTTCGTCAAAAAGAGCGGAAGTGGCGAACAGCGTATTCGGCACTAGATAAAGCCAACTACTGCAGGGCTCGAAATGACTATCAGAAACTTGTCCAAAAACATAAAACTGACTACTTCTCGAAAAAAATCCTGAATTCCCGTAACAAATCAAAAGAATTGTTCAATATCGTTGAAAGTCTTAGTGGCAGTGATAGAACTACTCAATCTGTGGCTCCCACTCAGGACCTCTGTAATTCACTTGATTCTTTTTTCTTTGATAAAATCTGCACTATAAAACAAAGCATCTCCTCTACTCTGTCCTCCCCCTCTTTGGCTGATGCGTATTATAATTTTTCAACTTTGGAATCATTTCCCCTCATTGATGGCGATACTCTATCTAAGCTTTTCGCCAGGGTCAAATCAGGCTCACCTGATGACATCTGCCCTCCGCACATCTTGAGAGAGGTGGGAACTGCTATTCCTGAGGGCATGCTTTCTCTGCTGAACGGATCTCTTTCACAGGGTAAAGTCCCCAACAACCTCAAAAAGGCTCTACTCATTCCCCTGATAAAGAAGGTCGGAGCAAACCCGCTCGACCCGCTCAACTACAGGCCTATATCACTGTTGCCATACTGCGCTAAACTCTTGGAGGCTCATGTCTGTGACAATATGTCCAAATTTGTTGAAGAAACTGAATACCTCGCTCCTAACCAAGCTGGTTTTCGCCCATGTCATTCTACTGAGGCAGTTATCCTGGCAGTACAAAATACCCTGAGGCGGAACGCGGATAACGGGATCCACCAGGCCCTGGTGCTACTGGACCTTTCGGCTGCATCCGACACGGTTGACTACCATCTTGGTCAACCGTGTCGAACAAGCAGGTCTTAGGGGCCCTGCGCTGAGTTGGATCCGTTCATTTATCACCGGCCGCACTCAATCTGTAAGATTGGGCTCTTTCACAGCTCCCACTATATCCACCACCTGTGGAGTACCTCAGGGCTCATCATTGTCACCTTTACTTTTTAATTTATACCTACGCCCCCTATTGTACTCCTTAAGAAAAGCGAAAGTTACCATCTTCAATTATGCAGATGATTTGCAACTCATCTTCCCTTTGAACACCAAGGACTCAGTGGAGGAATTTCAAAATACCATGTCTCACATCCAGAGTTGGATGAGTTGCAATCATTTGAAACTCAACCCAGGCAAGACTGAATTGGTCTTGCCTGGGCAGAGTGTACTAAGCTGGAACCCAAGTTTTTGGCCATCCAGCATGGGGGCTCCACCTTCCAAGTCATCTTCAGTTAAAAGTCTGGGAGTACTCATTAGTGAGGATCTGTCCCTGAAAAGACAGGTAGGCGCAGTGGTGTCATCCAGCTTCTTTCAATTAAAGAAAATCAAGAAAATTGCTTGTTTCTTTTCTCCAGCTGCCCTTACCCAGATTGTTATTGCCTTGGTCCTGTCGCGACTAGAATTCTCCAACAGCCTCTACCTTGGGCTTCAAATTGGAGAGTTAAAACGCCTCCAGCTAGTCCAAAACCAGGCTGCCAGACTTACTCTGAACCTCTCTAAAAGGCAGTCTATTAGATCAGGGTTGAAACCGTTACATTGGCTGCCTGTTGAGCAGCGAGTTGCTTTCAAAACAGGGTGTATTTTATTTAAGTCCCTACTTGATTCTGGCCCTAAGTTCATCAGAGATCTGTTCATCAGATACGATCCTTCTCGCAATCTTCGGTCCTCTCACAAATCCCTTTTGAATGTCCCCTCTTACAAGAGAAAGCGTCTAGGCGGTTGCTGCTTTGATCACCTTGCAGCCACCTTCTGGAACTCCCTTCCTCTTCAATTGAAACTGAGCGGTAACATTTTGAGTTTTAGACACTCTCTCAAAACCTGGTTATTCTCCCAGGCTTACTGCTGAGTTGCTTCATCTCTGTTTTTAGCTGGTGTGCTGTATTCCCTCCTATAGTGCCATGAAGCCCTTGGGCGTACGAGCGCTTAATAAATAAATATTAACATTAACATTAACAGTATCAACCCCAATTGAGTTAAGTGCACAAATCACACCCCTATCTCTACATGGCAGCAGCCAGTTACACCAATCCAGGGGCGCCCAGGGTGAATACAGCAGAGCCCCAGCTTGCAACTTTAGTAGGTGATGCTAGGTGTGATTGGTCGCATTAATCGAGTCGAGAATGCCAGTTCTACGATCCGGAGGTGCAAAAAGCAACATGGGCAGCAGGCTCGGGCGGCCACCTCATGCGCAGTGCATAGGTGAGGAATATCTGACGAACCCTGTATCCAGGGATGAGCATGGGCGTTCTGCGCAGCTCTATAATAAAGATCAAAGTCGGGTGCTCCCAAACCCCCCATGTGATAAGGTAACGTGAGTATTTGCAATTTGACTCTCTGCTGTTTGCCCGCCCAAGCCAATTTAACCATCAGAGTTGTGAGTTTCTTAAAAAATATACCGGGGAGGACCATCAGGATATTTGTAAAAAGGAACAGGAATCGAGGGAGTATCACCATTTTCATTATTGAAATTCTACCCAGAAGTGTTAATGGTAATCGTATCCAACGGTCCATATCATCTTCCAGTTTACTCACTAGTACACCATAATTTTTCCTAAAAACCACGTCCGAGTGCATTTGTATACCAAGGTACCTTACTGAGTCCGTCGTCCATTGAAGTGGGTAGTCCAGGTCAAATTGTGTCATAGACAGCGTGAGGGGGAATGTAATGGATTTGGACCAGTTGACTAGCCGACCCAAAACACCTCCAAAAAGTACCACTTCCCACAAAACAGATGAGAAATGCCGTTCAGGCTCTCGCACATAGAGAAGCGTATCATCGGCATAGGTTGAGACTATGAGTTCATACGCTGGGATGCGAATATCCTTATATCCATGATACTCTCGCAGTGCGCAAGCTAAGGGTTCTGCCACTAACGCATAGGGAATCGGAGAGAGCGGACAGCCCTGTCTTGTGCCCCGCGATATACATATCGGATCTGTTACCAAGTCTCCAATTTTAATGCATGCCGTGGGCAAGCAATAGAGTATCCCCAACAGCTGCAAGAAGACCGGTCCCAAGCCCATTTACAACAGAACCTGCCTTATAAAGGGCCATTCAACAGAGACAAATGCCTTCGAGAAACACCGCTACTGCACGAGTCTCCGGAATGGTGTGCTATAGAGCGCCAAACACTGTGCGTAGATTATAAGTGATGTTACGTCCCGGGACAAACACAGCCTGTTCCGGCGCATCTAGCATGGGCACAAGAGGCACTAATAGATTGGCCTAAATCTTTGCTAAGATTTTGGTGTCAACGTTGAGCAATGAGAACGGACGATATGATGAACATTCCTCAGCCGGTTTCCCCGGTTTTAAAATGGCTACAATTACAGCCTCTCTCAGCCCGACACAAGCATATCATCAAATAAAGCGGTTAGGTGCTGCAGCAATAGGTCCAAGACTGCCTTGTAAAATGCCACCTTTAGGTCATCTATCCCTGGGGCACCGTCCGCTCTCATACTAGATAGTGCAAGAAGTATTTCCTCTCTCTCTATTGGCCGCATCAAAAATTTGCAATGTGTATCAGTCAGCCATGGCATCTTAATATGTGATAAGTAGTCAAATATTCTGCCTCAGAGCCTGTGCAACGCAAAGAATATAATGACAAATAGAATTGTCTAAAACTCTCTGCTATGGCATGATTGTTAGTGTAACCCCCTCTGTAGAATTCAGAACAGTGACCCTTAGAGCAGTCACGTCGGTTCTGTAGTAACTGTGCGAGTACCCTACCCGGTATTTCACCTTCACCGTAAATACGAGCAGTGGCATATTTGCAGAAATGTTTAATTTCAGCATCAGCCGTTTCCTGAAATTCTTCCAGTTGGGTCTTGAATTATGCCCTCACCTCATCTTCAAAACCGTGTTGCAGACGTGTCTCTAGGTCAGCCAACGTGGACTCCAAGTCAGTCATCCTCTTGCGCAGCGCTTTAAGAACTCCCAAATGCTTGGCCATCGTGACCCCTCAAATGTATACTTTAAATGCCTCCCATACTACCTGAAAGCTCTCTACCGAGCCCAAGTTTTTGTCGAAATATGTTTCAATTGCATCTGCTAGATCAGCCGTGAATGCTTCGTCCATTAGGGAATATGGGGGAAACCTTCAGGTGTAAGGAGGGATTGTCTTTGAGGGGGTGTTAATTATGACCAAAACCGGGGAATGGTCCGAAAGCGTACGTGCAAAGACCTCACAAGTACTCCCCTGATTGTACAGCTGTCTAGAGGCCAATCAGTAATCAATACATGTGTGCAAGCCATAGAATGCTGAATAGTGTGTAAATCCCCATTTGTCAGGGAATCGCTGTCTCCATACATCACGTAGGTCTGAACGTATCATAGAGGCAGCAAATGTCCGAGCTGAGGCAGTGACACGTCTGGTCGGTCCTCCTGAACGGTCACATTCCGGGTTCATAACTAAATTTTGAGGTCTGCACCCTACTAAACAAGTCTATATAAAAGTCTGGGTTGTCATAGTTGGGCCCATACACATTGATAACCAGGAGGCCCAGACCCTTACCCCGACAGCTAGAAACCACAAATCTACCGTTAACATCCGTATGTAAGGGTTCCAGTGTGTAGGCAGACTTAGGGCGAACCCATGTGAGTACCCCCCGGGCATGTGTAGTGAAGCCCGCAGCATGCGTGTTCCCCTGCAAGCCTCTGCTACGAAGAAGCATGCTAAAGAGAAGTAGGTGAGCTTCCTGTAAAAGTGCGATATCGATGTCACATCTTGTCAGGTATGACAATGCTTTTCATAGTTTCCTGTTGTCATTGAGACCATGCACATTCCATGTAAGAGCATGTACAGCGCCTTGTGTACCTACCCTGCGGGGAGTACAGTCAGTAGTGTCAGACCACGTCGAACCTCTTATGCCAGTGTCAGCCATAAGATCCTGCTACATGCATAGTAAATGTGCAATGTGTGTAATGTCTCCAAGTAGTACTGCACATCTTAAAACCCCATCGCTCTCCACCCCCAACCCACGCCAGGCCAACTCCAACAGGGCCTAGATGAATAACTGGCAGACAGACCTCCTGCGCAGCATCATAGGATAACAGCAAATGCAGACACTTCAATACAACGCAAAGAGGACCAATCCCTCTACCCCGCCTGAAACAATACCCCAATTGTGCATTACCCTCGCGGGCAGAGGTAGCACACTCCCTATACATAAACTGACAGAGACCACACCTACGGATTTAGAGCTTCCGAGGCTGGCACCATACTATAAAATCCCCCCCTCCTAACATCGAAGTTGTGAACAAATCATGACAGCAAAGAGGTGTAATCCAGTAGACCCTTTCACCTGCAAACCCATCACGGTGCATGCCTACCCTGCGTAGCAACAGTAGCGTATATATAAAACACTAAAACACAACATTTCAGAGTAAATCTTCTCTGAAGCCATGCAACATCCCGCTCAACCCCCAGCAACAAGCATCTTATCTGCATGGAACAGAGTTGCACCATTAGTCCTGTACATCAAGAACTCCTCCTGATGCTTATCCCAGCAGAGGTCGTTCCGGGCTGCATCGTTTGTCTCTAGCCCAGTCTTTCATGCCCCTCTGTAGGGCCTTCGGGTCTGTAAATATGTGCGACTGTTCCTGGCGATTAATCCGGAGCCTGGAAGGGTAGAGCATTGCATAGTCAATATTTCTCTCTCTTAGTTGCTTCTTCAAGGGTGCAAACTGTCGACCTGCTTCTTGCACCTTGAAAGTAAAGTCAGAGAACAGCGAGATAGCAGAGCCCTCAAATTGAAGTGGTTGTTTGTCTCTGGCCGCTCGAAGTGCAGAGTCTCTGTCTCGGTAGTTAAGGAGCTTCGCAATGATGGGCATTGGGGGAGCCCAGGTACCAGACGGGAACCAAGAAAGTGGTGTGCCTACTCGACAACGAACATGGATGAGAAAGACTCTTGCCCAAGGAGTGTAACAAGCAATTTTTCAATGAACTGTTCCATGTTTCCAGTTGGGGTGTACTCCGGAAGGCCAGTGATTCTAAGGTTGCTACACCTTAAGTGCGCTTCTAAGTCCTCTGTCTTGTCCTGCAGGTCTTGCATAACTTTTCCCAACGGCTTGTGGCCCACATCCAGTGTCAATTGCGCTTTTTCAACCTCCGTGACGCGGAGTTCCGCCACGTCCAATCGATGTGCATGTTTGTGCAGTGTTTCGGACATCCTGTCCATACGGTAGGAGGGAGAGTCCATCTTGGAGCCCAGCACCGATAGGCTACTCTGTAGGCCCTTTTCCATTGCCGCAAAGCATAGTGCGGATGTCTCCATCAGGTTCCTCCTGAGGTGGATCCTGCATGCTCTGACCTTATTCTACCAAGCTTCACATCCCTTAGCCCTCCTTTGATCAAAGGTGATCTTTGGTTGCGTTCTGTCGACTTTGCCCATCTTTGGTTTTTTCTCTATATCTGGAATGCGTGTGCTTTCTGTTATGGTAGTGGTGTGCAGTATCCACAGGTGGTACAAGTGGGACATGTGTGCAGCCTATTGACCCCAACACAGCCGGAAATCCAGCTATGGCATTGAAGCCTTGCTTGGTCTCCTGCTGTTCCTGCGCAGAGTGGGGGAAGTGAAGGTACTGGGGTAAGAGGCTGAGGATTGCTTCCAGGACAAGTGTGATGAATTTTGATAGGGCTGGCATTGAGACCCCTCTGACTCTGGCAGTTGTTGGTTGGAAGGTACCAGAGGCCTGCAGGTGCAGCACAGCCAGCAGCTTTGTCTGCGAAGGGATGTTGGTTCTCTGCTGCGTTGGGACTGTCAACCTGTGGGCGATGTGGGTCATGATGCAGATGATGGTTGTCCTTTTGAGTCTGTAGAGGGCAATGACTTCCTTGGGTATTAGGTCTGTGAGACTGGTGCGTTTTCAGTAGGTCCGCAGTCTTACCCTGCGCTGCCTCTGTTATGGTCCGGGGGGTAAGGGGAGGTGTCAGGGTCCTGGGGGTTGTGGCGGTCCTGGGGGTGGTGGCAGTGGCTGTTGTGACCCTGTTGGGGCTCTGAGCTGCATGACGAGTAGCTCCATGGCGTTGTTTGTTCTTCGGGTGTGGCTGTGTGAGGGGCTACATAGCCTACTGCAGGTAGTCATCCGGCTTTACACCTGCAGGAGGCAGGTGTTAAATATCTGCTCCTACAGCGGCTTATCGCCTGTTTTTGGTCCGCATCATAGATCTGGCAGTTTGTTGTGAAAGTCGTGTTGTGGTTTCATCATGTGTTTTTGCACGGGAACGCCTACTCTGCATCTCATTAGATACATTTTGGGGCAGTTATCGCAGGATTACTGGCGAGGTCTGCAGTTTGCACCAGCTTGTGAATGGGGTGTTAAATCTATCTCCACTTTTGATGTGTTAAGGTGGAGATACATCAGAGATAAGTCATTCTGAATATCCCCCTTTGTCTTTTTGGCAATGTGTTCCTTGAGGGTTGGGTTGGCGGCAGGGGGTTGAATTGGCAGTCAATGAAAGTTGTAGTTTGAGGCTGTCAAGGCTCATTTCACTGAGCCATGTTTGTTCTGTTTCTTTCTGAAATTCTGTCTTGCTTGGGTTGAGCTTTAGGTAGTTGCTGGACATCTAGGTCTTGATGATGTGCATGCAGTGTTTGAGGTGTTGGATGTCTGAAGCAGAAGAGATGATCAAGTAGAGTAGACAATCATAAAAGGGATGGAATTGGAAGGAAGGCCGACCAGTGGTGAGAGGTTAATAAGGAAGAAGGAAGAGAGAACACAGTGATAAACGTAAGGAAGAGAGAACAAAATGTGGAAAGAGGAGTCAATGTTTCAGTGTACACCCATTTTATGCAGATGTTTAAAAATGTTGCCAGTGACGGTCTAACAGTGACAATATATTTCAACATACTTAACATTTTGTAATCTAGATGATTGGACACAAAATCAAACATCCCTGAATGCCTAGATTTTGTTCCCCATATATGCCAATAGAACCGATTCATACGGGAGACTCGTGATTTTGTAAGCCAAACAAGGCTATTTTGCGCGGTATTCTGCCTAAAATTGCCTCTGCCTCAATTGGAGTCAAGCAGCCCTGCCAAGTACCACCGACAGGGGTTAGAATAACGCATTTTAGTGCTGGTGTCTGCATCACTGCACTATAATGCATTAGTTACGCAATACAGCTCTTCTGTTCCCTTGTGAATGTGAAGAGAGAGAGTCTAAGACTTGAACAGCTTCATGGTAAAAGCAGGGTTTGCCATATGTGGCTTAAGTAAGTCCTTTGCACTTTAGAAAAAGAAAGGAAATAACATTAAAAAGAAAATGTGGCAACGGAGAGCTGTCGATTTTGGAATTGGGGATTCGATCTAGGCTTGAGTACCGGCGTCGGCTCAACATCCTGTGATTCTGGACAATTCACTTAATCTCTCTGTGTTCATAATATGAAAGTGTCCTTGTGTAATCTAACTTGTGCTCGTTTTAAGTGCTTCAACACCTTCAGCTCGAGGCGGCACTACACAAAACTGCAAAAAGAAGTTTATGGATTAGTGAGAAGCAGCAAGGGTCTTGAACAGGCTAGTGTGTGGGCTGCCATTTTTTGACCTGTTTGGTCTCTTGCACTGGGTTTTACTATTGATTTTCCTGATTTTAAAACAAAGCTTGCCTGCAGGAAGCCTAAATGCTCACACTCTCCCAACCATACCTTGTTGAGACATTGAGGCAGCAGTTTTTTTTTCTTTCATGCCCACCGCCATTGCAGTCCCTGAAGTAAGAGTGTGTGGGGGACTTTTGGGGCTATTTTTGGGCCTCTTGGGTTTGCTACACAGGGTTTTCCTGTTGACTTTCCTGATATTACCACAAACTTTCCTGCAGCAAGCTCAAATCTGCATGCGGTCTCCCATACCTTGAAAAACAACTATAGCATGTATGAGATCGTGGGCTGCAGCTTTCTTTCTTCCTTGTGGCTCCCCGGGTCAGTACAGTCCCTGAAGGGTAGGTTTGATAGGCTCAGAGTATCGGCAGAATTTTTTGACACATTGTGGGCTTCGGTTTGGCGTGCCGAGTTTTACGATTGATTTCCCTTATATTATCACAAAACTTCCCTGCAGCAAACATTAATGCATGCAGTCTCCCATACCTTGTAAATCATCTACACAGTGTGTATTCACACATTCAAAACTGCCCCGATTTGTAAATGTGGGACACATTTTTAACTATCTGATTTGCTAACGGGTGTCGCCTTTATTTTAGTCTTATTATCTGTCCCAGTTCGACTGGGGGGAGGGGGTGGGTTTTGGGGGGGCGGGAGCGGGAGAGTGGGATGGCAGGAAATGTATAAGTGTTTCCTCTCTGGTTGATCAAGTGAGGTGACAGCTCAGTACAGGTCCATCTACAGCTCTTTATCCTTACATGAATCAGCACAGTCTGCTGTGGCAGCCTAGTGGCCCACCGCTAGCCCAGCCTAGCCAAGACACTTATCCTGGCAGACGCACTCCCTAGACACTTCTGATGGCAAAGTCTAGTCAGGTTAATCATGCACTCTCTGCACTGAAGTCCATTCATCTCTGCACCATGTCCATTAACCAGGCCGCACTTCCAGCTTTAGTTGTATTTTACTGACAGCCAGAGATATGTTTTTCCTAATTTCATTATAGTTTCAGATGCACTGTTCTCTAAAACTTACTCGGTGTCTATATCACAGTGTTGATCCACAATTGATGTCTTGTCAAGCTATGCGTATAGCTCCATAGGCTCACTGCGCACTCCTTCATGGTGTGTCTTGCAATGAATGATAGTGTTGCATTTGTTTTTTGCAGTATGATCATCTTTGAAAAAGGCTGTTGGTTGGTGACCTTTTATTTCAGGACCCATGCATTAGTTTTAAGATATGTTAGATCTTCTCATTGCTCACTGTTGTATTTTCTGATATTTATTGGTTTCAATGCACTTCATTGCTTAGTTTTACTCACGAAAAAGTTTCACTCCAAGTGTTACACAATTAGCAATTGAATGTCACTCATAAGTGCAGTGAAACCATGAAAATGTCACATAAAGAAACTGGAAACTTGACAGTTGTAGTCAATGAGAATACATACCCATCGATCTTTTTTTTCAAAATCTCCTACTTGCCTACTCTAAAATATGTATAGTGCTAACGTGTAAAAATAAGTCAAAAAAATTCAGTAACACTGTCACAAAATAAGCCGCACTAAGCCTCATAATTTACCTTTTTTCTGTCTTGTTCACAGTTTTCTATAGCGCGAATTCGACCCGAAGATACTTGAGCGCTTTACCTAAGCACCAATTACATTACACAAGAACACATTAATTTTTTTGGTCTCGCTGAGCCAATGCGCTTGCGCATTGCTCCGGCGAGAATTAAGTAGGAGCTCCAGGAAAGCCTGCCAGAGGGCTTTGGAATGCGGATTAAGGCCAGTGCATGTGAGGCATTCAAGCGCGAAGCTGGCATCTGGCATCGGACTTGAAAGCAGCAGACTGCTTTCGCCAGCGCGCGCTCGGCCTCTCTTCCTGCTCCCCCTCTTACAGCAATTAACTTTCGTTATCACCCCATGTGCTCGTTCCCTCCCACCCTTCCTTTGATGTCCGCTTTTCTTGTTTGTAGTGCTGTGATCAGAAGGGTTGAGAGTTTGGAAACCACTTCACAGATGCTGGCAAGGTTTTTTCCTATATTTCACAAAAATTACTGTGATGCCCACATAAAAACATTTCACAAAGTTATGATGGAATAAATACAGCTTCACTATATTTTGAGAACAAACTATAATACTTTATTCTATGAATAATGGGAACAAGGGGCATGCTAGCCCATCTCCTTTCGCTGCATTTGGTGTTCTACGTCTGACAGTGCAACGATCAGCCAGATATGTTTACAAGCGTTATTCAGGTTCATCCCCTTCATCCAATGACTTTTTATTTTTACCAGCCTTTTTCAGCGAATAGCTTGAGACTTTGTCAGTCACATCTTGACTCACTTAATGCAGTTTGATGTTTCTGTACTTTCCTACAACGGATTCTTTGCAATGCATGAGCCACAATTTTTATCAAATCCGCTGTTAGCTCTTCAGTGTTCTTATTTATGCCTTCATCTTTCTTCCTGCATATTTGCTATTTGCTTCTCTTTGCGCCCCCCTGCCCTGGTGGTAAGGCACTTTGTTTCTCTGTTCTACAAACCCCCCTCTCTTTCTAGAGGGCTGCTCGTTCTTATTGCGTTGCTCCTTACCCTTACTCCCCCTGTGTGTTGGTTCCTCTCTATGCTTCTTTCGGAGTAGACAGACTGTATTGGGAAATGGAACGTGGGCGTTTCATTTCACAAAAGCTGTTTTCTCCTTTTGTTCCCACTTGATACTTGTACATTCTCCAATGGATGGAAAATAACACCATGTTTTAATTTTAAGAAATGAATGTTTAGAATTTAAGAGGGGTATGTTTATGTGACTATTTCAGAGGGGTATGTTTATAGGTATGTATGTGCGCCTCACACTGCTGCACGCCTCACACTGCTGCACACCTCACACCGCTGCACGCCTCACACTGCTGCACACCTCACACTGCTGCACGCCACATACTGCTGCACGCCTCACACTGCTGCAGTCCTCACACTGCTGCATGCTGCACACTGCTGCATTACTAACACTGCTGCATGCCTCACACTGCTGCACACTGCTGCATTACTCACACTGTTGCATGCTGCACACTGCTGCACAACTCACACTGCCGCACGCCTCACACTGCTGCATGCCTCACACTGCTGCTCGCCACACACTGCTGCACGCCACACACTGCTGCACGCCACACACTGCTCCACGCCACACACTGCTCCATGCCTCACACTGCTGCACGCCGCACACTGCTGCACGCCACACACTGCTGCACGCCACACACTGCTGCACGCCACACACTGCTGCACGCCACACACTACTGCACGCCACACACTACTGCACGCCTCACACTGCTGCATTACTCACACTGCTGCATGCTGCACACTGCCGCACACCTCACACTGCTGCACACTGCTGCATTACTCACACTGCTGCACACCACACACTGCTGCACGCCTCACACTGCTGCACGCCTCACACTGCTGCAGGACTCACACTGTTGCACTCCTCACACTGCTGCACGCCTCACTCTGCTGCACGCCTCACACTGCTGCATGCCTCACACTGCTGCACGCCTCACACTGCTGCATTACTCACACTGCTGCATGCTGCACACCTCGCACTGCTGCATGCTGCACACTGCTGCACGACACACTGCTGCACGCCACACTGCTGCACGCCACACACTGCTGCACGCCACACACTGCTGCACGCCACACACTGCTGCACGCCACACTCTGCTGCACGCCACACTCTGCTGCACGCCACACACTGCTGCACGCCTCACACTGCTGCACGCCTCACACTGCTGCACGCCTCACACTGCTGCACGTCACATCACTCAGGGACACCACCACTTCTCTCGGGGACACCACCACATCTCTCGGGGACACCACCACATCACTCGGGACACCACCACATCACTCTGGGACCACCACATCACTCTAGGACACCACCACATCACTCTGGGACACAACCACATCACTCTGGAACACAACCACATCACTCTAATACACAACCACATCTCTCTAATATACCACCACATCACTCTAATACACCACCACATCTCTCAGCCCAACCACATCATCACTCAGCACCACAACAGCACTGTCCTTGCTTGCTACCAACAAGCATTGCCATAGCCAATAGGACTCGCATTAGGAAAGTGTAAGCGATTGGCTTTGTGAATAACAATGCAATTCATTTATATATTTTCAAAGCCAAAACATATTAAAAAAATGTGTCATTTACAATACCAATAGCTCACACTTTCCTAATGCGAGACCTATTGCATTGAAAATGCTTGTTTTAGTAGGCACTGGGAGATTAAGTGATTTGTCCAGAATCACAGGATGTTGAGCCCATGTCGTATCTGTACCTTTAATTACTTTGCTATTCTTTCATGACATATTTAGTGTTCTGTGTTCTGTCTTGATTGCAACAGCCCACTCTTTTTTGCCGAATAATGTACTCAAGCCTGCCGCATAATTTGGTCCTCCTCTGTCGCATAATTCCATTGGCTCTCACTGTAAATGCAACACGTGCAATAGAGAAGGTGTAGTTTGGTGCTAACACATGATAACTCGAGTTTAAACGGTGGCCGTTTCCGGGCGAGGTAGTTTTCTCTTTTAGTTGCCCGTGCGCCTGTCCCTAACATGGCCGCGGCTGCCACGTAAATAGAAGAGACGTGGAGTTTTACACTCTTTGGCGCGGGAAGACGCCATGTTAGAACAGTAGAATCCCGGGCTAAAATTAACCCGAAAACGAAATAGATTTTACAAAAATGTTTTATGGTGGCTTCGAAATTGTTCTCTAAGGCGAGTCAAAGAGTGCATTCAACACGCCAGCAAGGTGCTCAACAAGAGAGCCATCACATTTATTTGTGGTGTCAATGCGTAACCGCAATCTTTGAAAGGTATTTACACCCGACCGCATTATGAGTTTGTGAAATGGGAAATATCACTGGCGCTTAGTTCTAAGATTGCCAACGTTGTCTGTTCCTTTCGTGAAGAATGGTGAAAGGAAAAGTTTAACAAACTGTTTCTATTGCGCATGCGTACAGTGTTCTAGCGGCAGGCGCTGGTTTTTCACACGTAGCGGATTATCCCGGATCACTGCAACTACTCCACTTCTCCGGAGATTGCCGAAGGTCCCGCCTCCTTTTTTCGGAGATTGCCGAAGATTCCCCGTGTTTGCCCTGCTGTCCCAATGAGCCACGTCAGAAAGTTTCAGAAAAGATCCGGGAGAGTCTGAGCAGAGTCTATGCTGCAGTACTTGGAGCCTAGGACACCGGGAACCAGAACTGAACCAGAACAGCTAAGCACTGACCTAGAATAACCAGGAACTTGCATAGAAGAGCGGGGGTCAGGTGGGGACTGATCCAGGTGACAGGACAGGTAGTGACTGGCTGAGGATTGATGCAAAGCAACCAATAACTTCCAAGAAAAGCAGGGACTTATCCAGGACTAGCAGTAACAGACCCAGCAGCACTGACCCAGGTGTCAGGATAACCAAATCAGGGCTGACTGAGTCAGGACAGATAGTAATTAGCACAGCAATAACTTAACCAGGTGTCAGGAAAACTAAGGCTGAGCCAACTGAGGCACTGACTGACCAGGGATCTGTCCTAGGACAACTGATGCAGGAGAGAGGGCATCTGGATAGTACCTAAGGAGTTCCAGCAGCCTCCTGACTCCAGAAAAGGCACCACTGTCGAGCCAGGGGCACCCTAGGAGCAGACTCCAATAGAGCAACCAGGATCTCCAGAAGCATCAGAACCCTCTTCGCTTTCACTATCGACTTTTCAACATGGTGGTCTTGACTATGATCGCCCGTGTCCAGGATGGTCTGCTTCTGGCCGCCTCCATGCAAGAAAATGAGCAGGTAAGGCAGGTGGAGGATTATGAAGCAGAGCTGGGTCAACTGTGTCTTGGGGTGCCAGGGAATCACAGGTCACACAGTTAAGGAATGCATGGGTGTTAATTGATGAAGTAATTTAAGTTTTTTTGGGGGGGAGAGGAGAGGGCACTTATCATTATCTGACACCATTGGTCAACAGTGGTGCGATAACAGTTGACCTGGCCTTCACATCCACAACATCTGGCAGCCATTTTGATCGTGAGGTGCATGTGATGTGATTGAGAATTGATTAGGTAGTTACATGTGATCTAATGTTTACCTTGAGGCGGGATCTAGCAGACACGCTGAGGTGTGATTTATGTGTTATATGATCTAGTGAGTAATGTAAAATGTGGTTTAAATATGTTTGAAAGATTTAGATATGATTGGCTTTCTTGTGGATATATTTCCACTATAAAAATATCACATGCGTACATACATAGCCAGTATGGTGAGATATTCTCCGCTGCTTAATTTAACAACGTTTATTGAGGGTGTAGCAGAAATGGAAGAAACCACTGACCACAGAGCCAAAGGAACCTCTTGACCTGAGTGCAGAAACCCACTCAACCCAGACCCTCATGCGCCTTCTGACTCCAGAGCGCGCATGAACCTCCAGGCTCCCGAGCTACACTAACCCCTGTCTCCAGAGCCTCCTGAGCCACAAGCCCTTGCTGGTTTCTAAGTTAGAAAAACATCTTGATTCTAGGTAACTTCCAGCTTTCTGAAGGCAGATCTACAGAACCTTGCCAGCCCCGGACTCACACAAACCTCCTAACCCAAGTGGCACATGAACTCCTTAGCCCAGAGCCATGGGAGTCTTCTCATGTTAGAAATGTAGCAGCCTGCTCTCTCAGAGCTTCCAAAACACCTTCACCCAATGTCCCCAAGAGCACCCTGTCGGAATCTCCTGCCCCAGAGGCATCTGAACCGTGTACGTTCTGGAGTCTTAGTCAGCAGAATATCCTGACTTAAGCTACCTCCTAGCCTTAGGGCCACACCAACCTTCTAATGCTAAATATACAGAACCATTCCAACCGCAGTTTTACACAAACCAAGAGGCGCAGGCACTCCTGAGGTCACAACTTTTCTAATGCCTAAGATAAAGGAGCGACCTGTCCCAGAGCTTTAGAAATGCCCGACCCAAGATGATCAAAAATCTGCTGTCCCCAGAGGCGTGGGAAAGTCCTGACCCCCGAGCCAGAGGAAGGTCCTGACCGAAAAGCCAAAGAAACCTCCTGCCCCAGAGCTTTAGAAATCTCCTGACCCAAAGGCTACATGATCATTCTGACCCCAGAGCTAGAGGAACCTCATGACCCATAGACTCCATAGCTGCAGGAAACCCAAAGTCATAATCCACAGAACTACAGGAACTTACCACTCAAATTTTGTAGGACCTCCCTACTAGAACTTCCTGAGCCAGTAAATCTATGTGATTACCTCTTGGACAAAACTTAATTTGAAGAATTCATTATGAAGAAATATATGACAGAATATCCATTCATAATTAACTTGTTTAGATTTTTTTATATAGTCTTCTACTTTTTTTACTTTTCTCTTGTTCTTGTTTTTTCTTTTCATGCTGTGGCATGCCATTGACACAATCTTCCCAGAACTGCAGGAGCCTCCTCAATGAATTCCGACTTGTTGAAGTCATTAATATACCTTTCTGTCTCTTTTTTTACACAGTCGAGCCGCAACCTGCAGGAGTACCAGAACCAGGCCAAGCAACTCTTCCGCAAGCTGAGCGAGCACTCACCTCACCGCTGCTCCTTGGAGGCCGGTCCCATGACCTTTCAGTGAGTACAAAGTGGAGTAGCTGATGATATTAAATCGTGAGCACCTGTCCTCTTTGTCACACATTACACAGCAGGCTGCAGTACTGCAGTATGACTTTTATTCTCAAACTAATATACTTAACCACTTTCACCTGCCCACGCATTTATCACCACCCTGCCTAAACTTGCCTATGTTAGTCCTGACTTCTTACCTTATCTTGGATCCACCTAGGTTTCCATCATATTTACCTTCTCACTCCACTTGCTGGACTAAACTGATCAGACCTGTATCTGTTGAATACACTTACAACTTCATTCAGGGTGGCGACTAAACCCCGATACGCAAAGGGCTCCCGCACTTATGGCGGAGGCCCGCAATTGTGGTGAGGGGTCTCGCGCTTGCAGTGGTGGCTGCTCCCGGGAAGCAGCATTGGGGCAGGGAGGGGGAAGAGGTAGCGGAGGAGAGGGGGGTGGGAAAAAAAATCACTTACCTGCTGGCTGGCCTGCCAGCTGGCCAGCCGCTTCCTCTCCGTCTTCTTCCTGGCTTCTCCCGGGCAAACAGAAAACACCCGGGCTCCCAGGCTCCCCATAGCCAATCACTACGCTGCAACACAGCGTTGTGATTGGTCTGAGTGCTGTGGTTCGGTGCTCAACCAAGGAATGGGAGCCTTGGCATGTTCTCTAGCCAGGCTGTAATGCATCTAGGTGGGGGACATACAAAGTGCGCATGACTGTTTGGCCGGCCTGAGCGGGCCAACCAAACTGTCATGTGCACTTACATAATGACCACCACTCTTTCCCCTGCTCTGAGAGCATAGCAGAACCGCCCGCCCAGCTGAGATGCTGCAGCAGGGAGGGGGGAAGAGGGAGAGGAGGAGGGGGGGGGGGCGGGTAAAAAAAAAAATCACTTACCTGCTGGCTGGCTGGCCAGCTGGGCAGCCGCCGCCTCTCCGTCGTCTTCCTGGCTTCTCCTGGGCAAACAGAAAACACCCGGGCTCCCAGGCTCCCTATAGCTAATCACTACGCTGCAACACAGCATTGTGATTCGTCCGAGCGCTGTGGTTCCGTGCTCAACCAAGGAATGGGAGCCTGAGCATGTTCTCCAGCCAGGCTCTAATGCATTTAGGTGGGGGACATACAAAGTGCGCATGACTGTTTGGCTGGCCTGAGCGGGCCGACCAAACTGTCATGCTCACTTACATAGTGACCACCACTCTTTCCCCTGCTTTAAGAGCAGAGCAGAACCGCCCCGCCCAGCCAAGACGCTGCAGCAGGAACAAATAAAATTATAATAAAGTTCAGTTATTATCATTTTATTTTTTCCTGTGTTTACACTGCGAAAAGCAGTGGGGCGACACTCCACCACCTTAGTGCAAAATCAGCCATAAGAGAGCTGTACATGAGCACCAGATGACATAACAGAATATAAGATACATTTTTTTTGCTGTTTATTTGCATTGTTGTTGTTCTGCCCACGTTGTTTCTAAGCCCACCCGTATTGTTGCTGGCCTGTATTGTGTTGCTTGCACCTCCAACTCTCCAATCCCTTGTTGTGGTGCTTGCTCCTCCCACCGTTCAGTCATTGTTTCCCCCCTCCCTCGTTGCTTGCATTCCGTTCTTCCTCTTGTCATTGCTTGGCCCACCCTGTCATTACTTCCACCCCTTCCACCAGAATTCATTGACAAAGCCAATAGGTCTCGCCTACACCACTTATTGGCTTTGTCTGTGTTTGTAGCCATGTTGCACAGCAGCCCTCCTGCCATCAATTCATAAAAAAGCAATACAACTCTGTTAATGCTGGCTACGTCCTAGCACTGTTTAAAATTTTTATTTTTAAAAAATACCTTTCAGCTATGAATTCCTGTGCAGCATGGCTAAAACATTGTTAAAGGCAATACCTCGCATAAACTTTGCAAATGCTTGTTTTTCTTTTACTGTTTGTAATCTGCAAGTCTATCAACCGTGTAGAATGGCCCAAATATTGCAATAGTATTGTTCTTTACTAGGAGGTGGCAGTATGATTTTATCTATTTGTCACTTGGTATTTTTAGCAAACGTTTTTATTATTTTTACTTCTTGTAGGTTTCCTCGTTTTAGGTCTCGCAGAGAGACCTATTGCCGTCAAACCACAAAGCTGACTTCACGAGGCGGATTTATAGAAGTGCACGCGCTCGTGAACGCGCTTCTATCCCCCTGCCTTGCTCTTCAAAGGCTCCCCTTACCATTTGCTCCTGCCTTCCCGCCCACTGCTTCACACTTCACGGCCGCCAGCCCGTGACTCACATTTCTGCCCAGCAGCTTCAAAGGGATCTGCTTCCCCGCCCACTGCTTCACACTTCACGGCCTGGCGGCCGTGACTCGCATTTCTCCTTCCCCCTCCCCACAGCAATGCCAAGAGCTTGTCACAGTTGATGTGTTCTCTTTTTTTAGATCTCACGGGGCGTGATTTCCCTCTTTCACCCTGTCTCCTCTTTCGTTCTTTCTCTTGAGCCCTCGCTTGCTATTTTTTCTTTTCCCTAATTCCCAACCTCGTATCCCTATTTTGCTCATCATCCTGCCCTGGTATTGTTTTCTCCTTCCTCTCACTCTTCACATTTCTGTCTGCTACCTCTTTCATTTGTCTTATTTCTCTTGACATCCCTGTCTGTTCCTTCAACAGACTGTCTTTGTTTTCTCATTTTGCTCTTACCACGTTTTCTCCTCGCTCTGGTACAAAACCTCCTCCTTTTCTCCCTTTCCCTGCCTCACCTTTCTGTTTTCACCCGTATGACTTTCTTTTCTTCCATTTCCATCTTTCTCCCATCGGTCCTTTCCTCCATTCACACACTGTACTCCACCTCCCCTTTCTTTAAAATATTTCTTTATTGTTTAAGCCAAATCTTTGTAGGGCACACACACATATGTCATTCACAAGCCCAGGTCCTCCCCACCTCCCATCAGTACATATTAGCACTTAATTAGACTCTTAGGAATAATGGGGGGGGGGGGGGGGGGGGGGCCTGATTAAACAAAACCATTTAAAATAGGGTCCAAGGGATATATATTTTAAAGAGCCACACCTGATTTTATCCCCAGCACCAACTGAATGTATAACACACGAAACACAGGGGGTCTAACAGCCAAATTGAGAGGCTACACTGTCGATACTGAGTCAACAAGATCTCAAAATATCATAGCGTATTAATAAGGATAGAGAAGGAAAAAAAGACTAACACTACATGCATAGAGGAGACCGGTACATCATCGATTATTAGCAAAATGGCTGATTAATCCACAACAGATTGTAAAGGGTTTCCATCAAATTAGACTCAATGATCAGTCCTATCATTTGGCCAAACCCATGTGCAAATGAGGCTGGTCCCCTGATCAGTGGGACACTCGGCTCCGCACCTTATTGTTGTATCAGGATTTGGTCCACCAAATACACAAACCGTCCATGATGACTGATCTTTTGATGGTAAAGTAAGAAGAAATAGTGCAACGAACAAGAAAGTGATTTAAAATAGGATGGAATGTCCTCCTTCTAAATACTTTATTCTGCGGACTGGACACGCCTCCTAATTAAAAAATAGAACAGCGCAAGAGAAGACAGTGACAATTATCTGTCTACATAAGGGCCAACATGTTTCTGCCTAACGGGTATTTAATCCCTTGGCATTCGTCAGGGCCTCTGCTCGTATAATAGTTGCACTCCTAATAGTGAAATATAGAATTCACCACCATCACCAAAACAAATTGTAGTGAAACTGGTTAGAAACGGTACAACCTGTAACAACCATGGACATTAACCCTCCGATTCACAATGGTTACTGTGAATTCTGTGAAGGAAAACGTTATATCATTAGTAATGTATTAGATGCATCAGTCTCATGTGCATAGTGTGTCACCAAGCCAACCAATAATGTGTGTCAGAAAATTAATTTTTATGCTTACCCTTTGTGGTAGGGCAATAGACCTCACCTCACCTGGACACTGCTCAGGTACTAAGAGGCCCGCACTACAAAGATATAGGGAAAACAAAAGAATGTGGCAAAGTACTGTAAAGAAATGTTTTCGCTTTATACCCTGCCTATGATCATTCCTATAACCAAATGCCCTGTATCTAGAGGCAAAACATATGAGGTAGATAAACACCCCAAACTCAGTGTACTAAGCCTCAAAATGACCCAGAAACTCGACTAAGACACCAAACTTTAAGGAAGATTAAAACTCCTTTGTATGCTTATTCAGGAATTTTACAACATACTGATCTTCAAAACCTGTGATTTCCTAAAGTTTACAACATAGTATAGCTAAAAATATTCTAAAAATATTCTGTGGTAGCTGCTCACCTTTCCGTCGGTACCTCAAGCTCCCATCTGAGACTTGGGGGAGGCACCGATCTGTAGGAGATGCTAGTATAAGTAGTCTAGTGAGGGTTTGTTAGTGAAGTAACCCTCCACCTTTAAGATGTATACTAGATAGTGGCAACCTTATCATGTGTCCCTTCAATTGGTATATATTAGTGGCAAGGACACTATTATCAGACATTTATTGTGAAGTAAGCCTTATTGGTCTTTATTTTCATAAGAAAACTAAGGGCACTACTTTACGCTCGAAATCTCGCGAGATCTCGCGAGAGGAAGTGCTCAGAACTACCATGTGATGTCATATCGGCCATCTTTGTAGTTCCTAACACTATAATCTGGAAATCATTAGACCATGATTATTCCTCACGTGCATATGATGTTAGAATGCCCCCAGTGTTGTGAGTCACTGCCTATTTTTCTACAAAGTAAGCCTAGTTGAGCTTGTTTTCTTAGAAACAAGAGCGCACTACTTAGCGCTCGAAATCACGCGGGAAGATGCGCTCAGAACTACCCGACGACAACATATCGGCCATCTTTGTAGTTCTGAAGGCTCCGACCTGTATATCATAGAATCACGATTGACCATGTGTTGTTTTTGAAAAAAGTACCAGTCATTGGGCAATGACAGCTGCCCAATGATGTCATTTCGGACATCTTTGTAGTGCGATGACTGCAACCTATTGGTCCGTGATATTCCAATGTTGTTTTTGGGAACGCAAGTGCTCTAAGTAGTATTCCATGAATGGCCTCAGAGTGTATTCAATGGGCATAACTATGCAGATGCTCCAAATTCCCAGGGGCGGGAGGGAGTGTGCCTGCGTTCACTGTGTGATTCAGTGGTGTGTCCCCGTGACATGCACAGTGCGCTGTATAGTACACGAGTCACCGCTCCCTGGCCTGCATGGGGACAAGCGCCTTCCTGCAGTGTATTCTAGCGCTGTGTTAATGTCCCATTGTGTGAAGCGCACGAGTAGAGGGGGGGGGGGGGAGTGAATCTGATGCTGAGCAGTGGAGCGCAGCACTGCTGAGTCCCGGCCTCTGTCTCATCTCGGACCCCGACCATCGCCGGAGACTCGACCTCCGGCGCACTCACCCGCCTGTCACCTCTGAGTCAGAGCGCACTCTGCTGTCACCGTCCCTGCACTCTCGTCTCAGTGTCAGACCTTTCTTACTCTCGTCTCAGTGTCAGACCTCTCTCACTCTTGTCTCAGTGTGTGTCAGACCTCCCCCCTTACTCTCCGCTCTCATCTCAGTGTCAGACCTCTCTCCCCTCTCACTCTCTGCTCTCTCTTCCCTCTCACTCTCCGCTCTCTCTCCCCTCTCACTCTCCACTCTCTCTTCCCTCTCACCAGTGGCGTCACTAGGGTTGGTGTCACCCGGTGCGGGTAACTCATGGTGTCACCCCCTCACGACTTACCACATGGACCATCTCACCCTCTGCCTACACCATCTCCCCTCTGCCTGCAC